>NC_056726.1:1398003925-1398223925 GCF_019279795.1 Protopterus annectens
CCTGGAAGGCAAAGAGAATGAAAAGCCTGAAGAGCCAGAAGAAGAGCTCTCATCTCTTTGACAATGATGTGGTCTTTCTTTTCTCAAAAAGGCCAAAGGCCATGCACCTTCAAAGGGATGAAGGAGGCCCCCATCCCATGTCCGAGATATATGTGAAGAGTTCCTGAGAGGGGAGGGGAGGTTGAAAAGAAAACCCTGGGTTGAGGGACAACTGATAGATCCACCACTGAAGTTTCAGCTTGTGGCATGGAAGAAGAACTACAAAATCTACAGGATGGGAATGCTAAAGCCAACCTTACTTTAGAAACCACTGGAGCTTTCTCATGTCTACCTTGGCCAAAGGAAGCATATGAATGGTGGAAGCCATGTAACCCAGAGTCCTCAGAAACTCTCTGGCCATAATGCAAGTCAGTGAAAGAAGGGACTGAAAGAAAGTAATCAGAATTAAAGCCTTCGGAAAAGGCAGGGATGCCAGCTTGGAGCAGTCTAGAGCCTGCACCCCAGAAAAACATGATCCCGAGAAGGAGTTTGGAATGATTTTTGGAAATTCACAGTAAACCCCAGGCTTTGCAGAAGAAGAAATAGCAAAGTGAAGATGCTGAAGTAAAATCTGTGGAGAGGACGCCTGAATGAGCAGGTCGTCCATGTAAGGAAAGACTTGTGCCGGTCTCAACCTGCATAAAGCAATCACAGGAGTGAGGAACTTGGTGAAGACCCTTGGGGCAGTAAAGAGGCCAAAAGATAAAGCAGAAAACTGAAAATACCCGGAGGCAACAAAGAAATGTAAAAACTTTCTGAAAAGATCAATAAGAATGTGTAGATAAGCATCCTTGAGATCCAGGGAAACTAGAAAAGCCTGAGGAAGTAGTACAGGAAATAAGGTCTGAAGAGACAGCATCTGAAAGGAAGGGACTTTCAAAAAAGGCATTTAGCTGAGAAAGATCCAGAATGGGTCTCCAGGTGCCTTCTTTCCTGGGGACCAATAACATTCTGGAGTAAAACCTCTTCCCCCTCTGAGGAGTTGGAACTTCCTGAATTGTTCCTTGAGCCAACAGGCCCTAAAGCACCTCTGGAAAAAATGGCAGTTGTTCCTGAGGAGGCAGAGGAATGCCTAAAAAGAGGGGGAGATATTGCCAAACCATGAAATAACCCTGGAGTATTATGGAAAGAGCCCATGAGTCTTGCATGATCTTGATCCAAAAAGGAAGAGACAGGGAAAGAAACAGGGAAAGAGGAATCTGTCTAAGAAGTACAGGATAATCAGACAACACCTTGTTTGTCAAGAAAAGGAGGCTCCTGAGTAGAAAGAGTTTGAATAGCCTTAGCAGGCGAAGCCCTTGTACTACCCTTTTTACCCTTGGGAGAGGACGAGACTGTCTACGGACAAAAGCAGGCTTGTTAGAATAATTTCTCTAAAACTTGGGAACAGGTGAAACAAAAAATATGCTTCAACTCCTTTAAGGCCTTACCATTTTTTTTGCAGGGACTTAAACAACTCTGCAGAAGCAGCAACAAACAAATTCTTAGAATCTAGAGTAGCATCCATAAGTTTAGCCTTGATATCATTGGGCAAAGCCTGAAGTCTGAGCCAGGAATACCTCCTCAAAACAGATCCAAAAGCAGCAACCCTAGATGAAGCATTAGCTGCATAATTCCTGCATTTAATGGAATGGTGAGCAACTTGGAAGGACGTCCCTAATAAGGCAAGAGCAGAGCTCTTCCTTTTAAAAATCAGAAAGATCTGAAATGGCTTGACATGCCTGAGAGAGAAGAGCCAAGACATACCAGGTCATATGTGTCTGGTAGTTCACAGCCCTAAATGCTAGGGCAGCAGAAGTATACACCTTCTTACCTAGCCTCTTCATGGTTCTGCTGCCCTTATCAGTGGGAAGCAACTTAGTTGAAGGTACCTATTTGGAAGGATTATCGGAAGCCACTGACATGACAGAAGGGTCAGCAGAGGGACTCAAAGAAACTTACAGTCATCAGGCACTTTATAAAACATATCACGTATCTTGAAAGCATGGGGTTGTAAGTCAAAAGCCTGAGAAGTAGTGGAAAAAGCATCCAGCAGGGCAGCAAGAACAGGAAATACAGCAAAGGGCCTAGGAGATTTCATCTGCAGAAGCTCACATCACCTCTTCTGACCATCAGACACCTGAGTACAGTCCCATTTGAAAAATTCCATCATTCTGGAAAGAGTATCTGATGTAATTCTGTAATCCATGACTAAAATGATGTTTTAATACCAGGTGAAACAGAAGTCTCAGAGCAGTCTGTTTTTGAAACCTGACAAGAAGGGCCCCTCACCCATTTCATCTTGCCTTGCTTTAGTAAGTAACCAGGGAATAGTAATTCTTTAGGTCAGTCAGGAAAATATAGTGAGATTAGTTAAGTACTTTTTTTCCGCATCTCTGTGAATCTATTCATCCGTGCCATTTTAATATTTCCTGTGATTGAAACTCCGGTGTTTATTGTAAATAAATATTTAGTACTCTCATGCTCTTTTATTACTTATTATTAAATATATTTAAACTTTTCATTGTGGCTGGTCCTTTAGAGAATATTTTAACCATTGAGAGTACTTATACTTATTTGGTGACACTGTAGCCACTCCTGAAAGGCTTACTGCATTGGTCAAACACTACCATTTGTATTAGTATTAATTTCACTCAGTATAATTGGGTACCCTTGTAAGAGCCTTAGAGTAGTTGGCTTTGGAGTGTCTGGTGGCAGTAACTACTTTATAGTCTGGGCAGAGGGGCATAGCTAGTAAATCTGTGCCAGCCTTTCCCAGGTGTGTGTGTGTGTGTGTGTGTGTGTGTGTGTGTGTGTGTGTGTGTGTGTGTGTGTGTGTGTGTGTGTGTGTATGTATGTGTCTGTATGTGAAAATCAAATTTCAGAGAGTGTGTGTGTGTCAGCTACTTGAAGCAGGGACACAGAGCACTGGTTTCAGAGAGAGAGTGGTGGAGGACTTGTCTTGGACACTCAGCAGAGGACTCAACTCTACAGCTGTGCCAGTGGGGATTCTTAATGGGGGCCTGTAGAGAGAGAGAGAGACCCCAGACTGAGTGTGTTTCCTGTGTGCTCTTAAGGGAAATTGTGCTTGATGCACAGGCTACATGTGGAAATACTGTGTGTATTGAAAATGCTGTGTGTATCTATTTTTGTTCCAAGTGAATATTGCTCTCCAGTGTCAGTGGTGAGGATTCAAGCTCCTTGACTACTGGCCCAGAGGGGGGATGTCACAGGAACTTCTTCCATCTGAGGAACACCCCTTGGCCCTTTAGTAATTATCAGTGGCAGTTCCTGCCATACAGCTGAGGCGGAACTCTACATGGCCTCCCTGGATGTGCGTGGAGTCAGATCCATGCCGGCCTCCGAAGTGGTCACTGCAGAGGAATCCAAGAAGGAGACCAGAAGATCCTCCGGGCTTTCACAAGCCTCAAGAGAGATGTCCGGTGGAGGTAATACAGCCGAAGAATCCAACCAAGCTTTCTTGTACCTTTTATTCTCAAACAGCTGACTTTCAGGCTAGTGAGATCCTTCCATAGTGTCTTTAGCCAACAGTTTAAGTCATTGGTTCTCTAAGTAAATCACAAGGGAAGAAAGTTGATTATACAATGTCTTTGGGAAGAAAGCTTGACAAATCTCACAAGACATATGGTTGTGGGAAGTACCTAAACAGAACAAACACTGCTTGTGATGATCTTTATGGGGAATTTGTCTCCTGTACTGGCATTTCCCCTATCTGGATGACATGAAACCAACAACCAGAATAAGGCAAAACAAAGATAAGAAAATCAAAAAACCCCAATGAGGCACTTGTCTGAAATTGGTTTGGTAACAAGCAGACGAATGAACATTCAGACTGGCGGCAAAGAAGTTCTGAGGATGTTACATACAGATGTCCACATTATGTGTGACATTCAGTATTTTCAACATTTGTTCAATCAACTGTGAGATGATATTTTGATTTCAGACACTCTTACCAGTCCCATCTCTTCAGCTCTATCCACTGTGTACAGAGAGAGCATTTGGGAAGGACAACTCCCGTAGTCTCTTAATTGTGCTGTATTCCATCCCTCTCCACTAGCAAAAAAAAATGTATTCAGCTGCTCTTACTGTAACTGTCTTCTATCTTCTTTATTGCCCTAGTTTGCTGTAGTGTTTGCTCTTAAGTGTTCAAGTGCTCTTATTCTGCACTTATTATTGGTTGTTAGTAGCCTGATTACATATGTCTGCAATCTATGGGTCTTAGTTTTGGTTTTAGCACTTGTGCTTCAGGCCAGTTATTTTACATTTAGGGTTTTTGTAGACAAATCCTCATCAAACCCCTCTCCCTAAGTCCACCAAGTAGTCACAGCACTGCATTTCTGTGAATCTGAACACAGCTGATAGAGCAGAGAACTAAATTCTCCTGTCTGTGAGCAGACTTGGAACCTTTTCCAATCTTATATTCCAAACTGATAAGTACACTTTTTGCAACCCAGTTTGCAATGTGCTGTATTTATATATTTGCTTTATTATTTATATATCTGCTGAATTGTTTCTGTCCTATGTTGTTGTCTGCACTTTGTTTCTCAGGGTAGCTCAGAAACTAGTTTTAGGTGAGGGTTGTTGAGCCAGCCCATCTTAACTGTTTGTCATTGCCTGAGGTGTATTTTCTGTATTGTACTTCCATTGCGAGAATCTCTTTGTGTTCTGACTCAGTGTGTTTCTAAAACAATCTGGAAATATACAGCTGATAAGTATATTTTATGGCACTTTTTAACTGTTCAGAGTTCTGCACCATCTTCATTTTAAGTATATTTTATGGCACTTTTTAACTATTCAGAGTTCTGCACCGTCTTCATTTTTGCTTGACTGAATTATTTATATATCTGCTGGCATTGTTTTCTGATATTCTAAGTGTCTCCATTTTGATTTTCTCCTAATTTACTTTCTGCACTTGTTTTTAGTTGTTTTTTTTTAATTTACTTGCATTTATTTAAACTGTATTTGCTTTAATACTGCTACACACTCAAGTGTGCTAGCATGCGCTGCATTTGAATTGTTTTTACTGCTGTTTTAGCTGTTTTTCTGTAAAAAAAACAAACAAAAAAAGTTCTAAGCTTGTTTCCTGCCTTTCCTGTAACTAATCTAGTCCAGATACAGATTTGCTGTATCCAGGACTGTTTGTAAGCTTCTGAGCCCCCCCCCCCCACAAGCCTTTCTGAGTTGGAGAGAAGACTTCTAGCTTATCAGTGGGAGTGGTAAGCACTAGGTAGCCTATCTACCACAAAATGTGTGGTTTCTGGTTCAGAAATTGTAGTTTATTGGCCGTTTGGGCAGTTTTTCCATCCCTTTCAACTTTCTGGTTTAAAAGCCCGTGTTTTCACAGGTTTACACTTGTTTAAGCTCTACCAAGCGGCGCCAAGCTGAGGTAAACTATTATTGGTGCCAGAAAGTCTGCTCTTTAGTTTTTCCCTTGAATCTTGCTAGTTCTTTCTCTCTTGCACGTCAACTAGCTTAATCGCTTTGCACTTCAACAGGTTTTTGTAGCAATTATTGTAGCACACCAAAGTGCCATCAGCACTACTTGTTCTTCTCGGAAATAGTTCCAGTCCTTAGTAGTTATGACCAGCACTCTTGGTATGATTAAAGGGCATTTCCCTGTGCTTTCTCCTATTCACCTGGTGCACTTGGGCATTTTGAGGCAGTGTAGCAACTGCTTCATGTACACAGACAACCCTCTCCTCTTACCTCCCAGCACTCAGACTTGTGAGAGATGCACTTATATCACCAAATTGGAAGCTACGTACTCTCCAGCCAAGACTTAACTAGCTGGTCAAGAGGAGAAGGTCAACACCTGCACCACATAGAACACATAGCTCTTCAGAATATCCACCATCACATCTCTGACATAAAAACACAAACCACACATCCACCTTCGCGGAGGTTCTCAGCAGAAAATTACCCAAACAGCAGAGACAGAAACGTACTCGACCACCACAACACAGTACAAACCACGGGACACATAGCTCACCTCCACAGTGTGCTCCTCAACCTAAGCCCTTAAGGCTAAACACCTTGCCAGTACACTAATCATAGGTGACTCAATAGTGAGGCACACATACGTCCCACTCACTAGGTTGAATAAGGAGAAGGTAACAGCTGTCTATCAGGTGCCAGAATCCGACACATAACACACACAGTCAGGTCACTCCACAACAAGTACAAATATGACTCTGTCATTGTCCACGTGGGTGAGAATGACCTGAGATGCACCTCCCTGGACTACATGAAAAGAGACATGGTGGAGCTCTCGGATTATGTGGCCCAGGCAGGTATGACCCTAGCCTTGAGCAGTATCCTACCATCACCCATAATGTAGTACAAACAAAAAATGATTGACTTCAAAAATTGGCTAAGTATCTCTGCTTGGGATCACATGACTGACAGACCTTGATACTTTGCCAGATATGGCCTGCATCTGTCACCCCTGGGTATCCAGGTACTGGCTAAGGCTCTTGCCACCCCTATAGTGCCTTTTTTAGGTGGTGTTCCAAAGACCAAATTACCACCGCAATAGCTATAAATAAATGCAATCTGAGGGTCATGCTGCTCAAGGCTAGAAGTCTAAATCTCAAGATCCACTCGCTTGAAGCACTCCTCAAAATGGAGAACATCGACATTTGTGCTGTAACGGAGACCTGGTTTAAAGTGGCAGAAAGCACCCCTGCACTACCAGGCTATAACTCATTCCACACCTTTCGGCCCTGAAACATGGGCTATAGCTCCAAAGGCAATGGTGTCTCCATATTCATAAAGGATATGCACACCTCCAGACTAGTAGCCCAGCATAACTCATCTGAGATACTTAAGGAACAACTAACATTGGGTAAGATGGCGATCCAGGTCATAGCCTGCTATAGGTCCCCAACCATGTTCCTAAACTCTCACTCCATGTTCCTAAGCACCCTGGAATCTGTCAAGGTCCAACCCAACACTCTCATAGTAGGAGACTTCAATTACCCCTCTATCAACTAGGAGAACTACTCGAGCACCAATACACTGGCCCAACGCTTCCTGGAATTCATCAATTCCAATGCCCTGGACGAGATCATTCTGACCTCCACTAAAGGAAGCAACATCCTTGACCTAGTTATTACTAACATGGGCAACCGTTGCTCTACACCAGTAGTCAATCCCTCCCTGGTCAGATCTGACCATAAACTAATCACCATGGAAATCCACATCTCATCCACAGCCCCCGCAAAGGTAACCACCTTGAAAAACTTCTCCAAACCTGACTTTGGGCTTCTAAAAACAGAGGTGACTAACTTCATGGCACCCATGCCAATGGAAACTAGCTGCATGACAGCCTAATCATACACCAATGCAATGTACGAATATGTACATAAATGCATGGAACTAGCCATACCCAACAGAACCAAGACGCTGTCCTCCAAAAAAAGGAGCCAATCTGGTGGTCCCCTGCCATAAATAAACTCTACAACAGAAGGAAGACACTGTTGAGGAAAAAGGTGAAGTCCCAAGACTGGAAAAACTCCCTTAGTAGCCTCAACATAAAGTTGAGATCCCTCATCAAATCCTCTAAAGCCAGCTATGAAGACAGAATTGGGGCAGACACTAAAAACAATCACAAGCCTTCTACAGTTATATCAAGAACCTCCACAGCAATACCCAGACTTGCTCTGAGATACTGCACAATGTTACGTCCTATACTGAGCCAACAGATATTGCCAACATACTGGCCAACAGATTCAGTGCCAACTTTACCCCTCTGTCCCCCCTAAAGGACCAATCACAATACCAGAAGAATGCCAGGCACCCAGCATTACTGCAGTACAGGTTAAAGCTGCATTGTACAAGGCCAAGAATACAGCTTCCATGGGACCCGATAATATCCCTGGCTGTGTTCTATATGAACTACAAAGTGAACTGGCACCACATCTGTGTGCCCTGTTCAGTCACAGCCTAACCTCAGGCTTTGTCCCTACCGAATGGCACACTGCTACAGTCATCCCTCTCCATAAAGGGAGAGCAACTACAGACCCTGGGAATTAGTGCCCCTTAGCCTGACGAGTCTGATATGTAAAGCTATGGAGTGCATCATCATGGACCTGATTAACAAAGATATAGGAAGTCTCCAAACTCTAGACTCCATGCAATTTGGCTTTGTGAAAGGTAGATTATGCCTGCTCACCCTGGTTGACTTCTTTGAGTCATTCACCAGGGCTGTGGATGAAGGTAAGGCAGTGCATACAGCCTACCTCGATCTGGCCAAGGCCTATGATACCATTCCTCACTTGGGAATTATTGATAAACTCACCAAACTAGGCATCAACCCCTATATCACTAGGTGGGTTGCAAACTGGCTCACAGATAAAGCACACAGTGTGAAAGTAGTAGACGCCAAGTCAGACTGCCGACCAGTCACGAGTGGAGTCCCACAGGGATCGGTCCTGGGTCCTCTCCTGTTCGGCATCTACTTCTCAGAAGTCCAGGCCAACATAAACGGACTCTGGCTCACCACGTTCGCAGACAACTGCAAGCTGGGAGCCATTATTAACTCCCAAGTGATGCAGACATCTTACAGAATGGCCTCACTGAGACCAATGACTGGTGTCGAAACCATGGACTTAAGCTTAATGCCAAAAAATGTGTTGTCATCCCCCTTTGGTAAAAACTCAGTTCCCACTAATTACCACATCGATGGGAGCCCACTGAACACTGTAGGTGTTAGAAGAGATCTGGGGACACAGGTTGACAGCAACCTCTCCTTTGACCACCACATTGCCACTGTGGTCAGAAAGTACTTCTATGTGGCACATCTGATTATCAAGGGTTTTGCATCCAGGAAGAAAGAGGTCATCGTCTCTCTCTACTCTTCCCTCATTAGACCAATCACTGAGTATAACGCCCCATTTGGTATGTACCTCACTAGACACCTGCAACAGCTGGAGAGTCCACAGAAGTACCTCACGAAGAGGATCCTGGGCATTAAACACATGTCCTACATGGACAGACTCAAAAGACTCCAGCTATTCTCTGTCTCAAATCGCCTACTTAGAGGCGATCTTTGCTTGACTTACAAAGCCATGTCTGACTCAGCTCTGTTAGAAATGGTACATCTAAAGAAATCCCAATCCCTCTGCACCACATGCCCCAGAGACCTCAACCTCGTTACCACAATCAACAGAACATGCTGGAGGGACAGGTTTCTCACCCAGAGACTCCTCATGCTCTGGAATAGACTTCACATACATGTCAAGCAGAGCACCTCGCTGTCCCTCTTCAAGAGAAATCTTGATGACTGGGGGGGGGGGTCTATATCATGAAATCAATATCTGAAAATGTCGACTCACATTTGTTCGACATGGAAATGTCGAACTCCAACTTTCCCGAACAGCCAAATCACTGATTTTTTTCCGAAGGAAAGAAATCAGTTGGCCGTTTTGTTACACCTGCCCTTTCCCCGACTGTAGTGCGGTCTCAAGAGTTAGAATATTTAGTTGGGGGGTGTAAGGGGCACTTAAATATGTTTGTTTTTATGTGGCATTGGTTTTTGGCCAACCGATTTCTTTCCGTCGAAAAGAAATCTGTGATTTGGCCATTCAAGTATGTTGGAGTTCGACATTTTCATGTCGAACAAATGTGAGTCGACATTTTCAAATGTTGATTTCATGATATAGACACATGAGTAGATGGATAATAGAACGTTCACCCTGGGGATCACTCCAGTGGCTCTACTTGATAGAGGCACAGGGAACTAACATCGGGCCTATGGGCTTGGCTTGTAAAGGCTACAGGGCCATTAGCTAGTACACACCTATGAACCTATTACAACCTAAAGGCTTTAGTATACTGGCCAGACGTCAGGTTACCCTTGGCAGGGAATCCCTATTGCAATGGTAGTAGGAAAGACATCAAACACAAAGGAAAAATACACTAAACACCTAACTAACTATAACCTAACAACCTAACACACTGGCTTGCCACGAGTTACACCTAACAGGAGCACTAGTTGATACATCCAGTGAAAACCAAGTCTACAGAACCCACTTGCAATGTAAACCAGTGGGGAAGACAGTGTGTAGCAGCACACTTCTCCTCGGAAGATAGTAAGAACAGAGCTTGAAAGAGCTGTCAAGGCAAGATAGTGTTTCCAAAGGGATCAGGTAGATCACCCCCGCACAGAGGATCACTTAAGATTCCCAGGCAGGAACAAACAGAGGGTTCTTGCCCAGCCTGAAATGCCTGGCTCCCATCATAAACAGATCAAAATGGCAGCTGTGTACAGGTATAAGAGCCATTGGTTAAGGTCCTGTGTGGAGCACAAAAAGGGGAGCAACCAAAACATCATGTCCCAATTAAAACGTTCCTTTTGTCTCTCAGGTTTCATTATGTTCAAGTACTGTAACATATGCAACTGTGCATGCTCTGTATCTGGCTATCACAAAACTAGTACAATCCAACTTAAAAATCAAATGCTTCTGCCTGGTTAATACTCATAATTTTTGTCATGGGTGAGTGCCATGCAGAATTTACTCTTGGCCTAGGTTTGGTTCCTCAGACCTCATCTTTGGAATAGAACTTGGCCATTTCAGGGTAAATCTCTGCATAGCCCACACCCTCTAAGTTATTATGACACTTTTAAACATTATACTTGCATCACTGCTACACTCCCTCATGGTCTACTCATTTATACACTGTGATCTGCAATATATCAATCAGTATCAATGGGTTACTATAGTTTTATGACATTCATTCCTGCTTATCAACATGCAGAACCTTTTGATGTACTCAAATTAAAGTTAAGCTTGACAAGATAAGGCACAAACTTTGTTTTCTCAAACAGAGCTACCTGGTGGGGAGGATGGGAGCGGGGTACTTCCTGGTTCTAAACTACAGGGTAGGAATATTACTTGTAATCTCCATATGATACAATGTAAGCATGTGCCACTTTACTAAAAGTAAAAGCCTGTTCTGGTCAACTCCATCCCCCTTCCACACAACTATAATCCACTTTCTGAAGAACTGTCCTAAAGATGACAACTCAAGACTGTCTCAGGGGAACACTTATGTAAATACATGTAAGAGTCAGTATACACTTAGTGGATTAATTTTACAAGGAATGCAATCAACTACACAGATAACCTGATGCTGACTCCTAAAAATGGATTGGCACACACTGATAACAGATGGAACCATGATGTCTATAATTAGATATCTTGTCTACTGCCTTGAGGAAAGAAGGAAACTTCTTTCAGTGCTGTTATGTTTCCATGGTATTCCAGACAGAGAAAAAAAGAAAGTGGGGGAGGGGTAGAATAGGAAAAGAGATAAAGAAAGAGAAAACAAGAATATGTAGCTCATGCAGTAATTTTTTTAAACTAGCATGAAAGAAGAAAATTTACCGCTGGTGTGATATGGCAAACTTGTTCAAGCCACTTTCAGTTCATGCACCAAACGGAATGATTCACCCAGGATAAATGCATATTTGTGCATTGATATATTGCACTGGGTCATCTACTCACTTAGAAGCTACTTTTTTTGAAAACACAGTGGGGGGGGGGGGGGTTGATAAATGTTGCAGTAAAATACACTAAATCATAGTGCAGAATACACACAGTGAACATATCTGATTTCTTTTTTAACCAGGAAAGCCTAACATGCACAAGCATCTCTTTTCAGCAGTTATACATTCTATGCAGGCATTTGATCATTTTTGGTTACCAACTCTATCGCACTCAGCAATATGAGGCAGCAACAGCCTGTAATAACCAGCAAGCAATAGAGGCATGGTAGAAATAATAGTCTCTCACAATACATACTTACACACACACACACACACACACACACACACACACACACACACACACACACACACACACACACACACACACACATACACTCATGCTCAGTAACTGACTCACTCACTCACCACACTACACATATGCACACAGTTTACAGAACTGCCAGTTCACCTTGCAGGTCTGCAGAACAGTTAAGGTGCTCACCTCACAAACACAGGGTACAGGTTTTGATTCTCCCTTTTGAGGGAAATTGACTAGGCTTAAAATGACCCATGAGCAGCTAGCCTAGTACTTACCTGTGAACCTATGATACATCTAGTAAAAACTCATGTGGATGCCATGAAGACATGTCACCACTTAGAAGGCAGAAAGGAACTGAACCAGAGACAAAATAATATGCAAATATTGTACAACAGTGAAATTACTACTGAAGACCACACAGGCACAAACAAAAATTATTTGCTATCATCATGAGTATCAGATATACGTTGAAAAATGAATCAGTCACTTTTAGTGGGAAATAGTTTGTAGTAATTACAGTACAATTTCAAATTGTAAATTCTTAGCAGCAAAGACAACTTCAAAGTGAAGAGAAACAGTTTTGATTAGAAATCTTTCAGTGTGATGGAAACCACATAAATGTGAATACCTGTTGTAATTAGTGTAAGGACAGATGAGAGGAAGTGATACCACATGTACTAAGAGAAGGAATAACAGAATAATAGAAAGAAGAGAGACAAAAGAAGATGAAACTGGAAATAAGGGAAGAAAAATGAGGAAATAAAAACAGAAATGGCAGAAAAGCTGGAGAGGAGCAATCTGAAGGAAAGCGATAAAGCAAATGATATGGCAACAGGTCAGCAGTAAGGAACTGAAACTAAATGACAGTAAGAAAAGAAAGGAGGATTGAAGCAGCGAAGGAAAAGAAAAGAAGGGGAAAGCGTTGAAGGGGTAGGGGTCTCCTAAGACAGTAAGATAAAGAAGGAACAGGCATGTTGTTTAGATGGACCAAACCCCTACAATAGAAAGAAATGGCAGTTGTACTGATAAAAAGTAATTCTGACCCATGAAGGATAACAGATTGTAGAAGATGTGGAAAGAAAAATATAAAACCTGTAACATCAGACAGTGTCAGCTTTGTGGGGTAGAGAGACAAAGTTCCAACTACGACCCGGACCACCTGGGCTTGATTAGCAGCCTGAATGCTGGAAGGACTGCGGTGGAGAGATGGGAGTGAGTGGCCTACACTGGCTTGCTCATGGGATGGGGTACAGTGTGAATCCACTGTATCACTGAACACAAAAGCAGTATTGGGGGATTGCTGAAACAGTTATTGGGTCAGGATGGCTCACACAGCACACACAGTCAGTAGTGCATGCTAGGATGAATGTGAAGGCAAACATATGCAAACTCTTAAGCAGCAGTTTAACTGAGCACCACCAGCCACTACCCATGCCCTAACCCTAACCCTGCACCATACATTACAAAATCCCCTTTCGTTGCATTACCCTATTGAGGCAAATTTGGTCAGAATGCAGTTGAAGGGTTCTGGTTTTTGAATCACAAAAGGAAACTGTTTCCTTTTGCAATCTTTTTTCTTTTTCTATTTTCTGTTCTGGACTTTCAGTACTTTGCAGTTTCGAAATGCAAGCATTGATCAGCTTGTGTTCAATTCATTTTCATTTTGATTAACAGTCATATACGTGTGTGTGTGTGTGTGTGTGTGTGTGTGTATATATATATATATATATATATTTATATATTTACATATATATATATATATATATATATATATATATATTTACATATATATATATATATATATATATGTATATATATATATATATATATATATATATATATATATATATATATATATATATATATATATATATATACGTATGCGGGTTCCCTTCAGAATCTCGAGCTACTGAAATCCCGAATTTCAGGAGCCCGAGACCAGAAAGGTGAAAGTCCAGAATACTGAAACCCCAGAAGTGCGAAATTCAAAATCCCAAAATTTGGAGATTTTGAATTAGCAGTTCTGGTGCTGCAGTGTGTGAGTGGATGGTTGGAGATGTAGGTAAGTATTTGTGTTTTACGGGTTTTTGGTAGGGGCTTTAGGTGTGTCAGTGTGTTTTGTTAGTGTGATGTGTGTGTGCGAGGGGAATGTAGCTTGTGTAGTGGTGTTTTTGTGTGTTTGTCTGTGTAGTGTGACCTCTGAGGTAGTATATTTAAGTGGGGGGGGGGGGGATTTTTGGCTTCATGGTCTTGAGATCCTGAAATTCGAGATTTCAGTATTTCGAGATTATGAAGTGACTCTCTCTCTCTCTTTATATATATATATATATATATATATATATATATATATATATATATACAGAGAGAGAGTACAGTCACTTATCAAGTTGCATTTTTCCACTGCTGCAAGGGCTGCCATTCTCTACTGTAATTATATCATATCTCCTGTTTTCAGTACTTTTAGGTATCTGTTTTTGTGGTTCCCTAACAGTTGGGCACCAGACCAAACTATTTTACATTAAAAAGATCAAAGTCTGCACTCTTGTAGTAGAAGAGGGCAGATTTCTCCTGTATGAGCTGGGATTTCCTGGTGGAAAGCTTATTGTGTGCTTATCTGATTGGCCTTTGGTCATACCTAGTTTGAAACTTGATTTTTTTTTCTGTTTGTATATAAGCCCCATTTTTGCCCAACACTGCACTTCATGCAGCGGAGATTAATGGTACCCTGTATATACGCAACTGCTAGTAGTTATACTTTTCCTAGAAAAACTACAGCTGAAATTTTCCTCAATCCCAAGCTACTCAAGGAGCAACAAATTTGCACGTTGAGCAGCATTGCTGCATTTAGTTAACTCAAGACTACATTATTACAGCACACACTACCATCGCTGTTCAAAGAGCAATTGGTTCGCGCACTGAGTAGCATCACTGCACAGGTTAGCTGTAGATTACCCTATATAAGCACCCATCCCTCGTCCCATTGGAAACACCCCCCATTAATTTCCCTTCTAAAGCACATATTAAGGACCTGCAACCATGGACAGACACTTCCCTGCTATCTCTGCATCTTAGTGGATGCAGGCATCCTGAAGCAATGTAGCAATTGCCTCATGTTTAATAACAACTGCTTAATTCTGAAACAAATGAGTACAGTATGTGAGAATGTAGTTAAACAATGTCACTAGCAGCAAAACTCTGAAATACAGAGACAAAAAAATGCCAAACTGGTCATCAGTGACACACAAACACACACACACACACACACACACACACACACACACACACACACACACACACACACACACACACACACACACACAGTGCTCATTGCACTTACTAAGGACCAGATACACAGACCCACATATACTCAGGTATTATAGATAAACTCACAAAACTGGGTATAAATCCCTGCATCACCAAATGAATAGCCAAATGGCTCATGGACAGGACTCATGTTGTTAGACTGGGAGAATCCTGATATCCATTTAATAGTGGTGTAGCACAGGGCTCAGTGCTGGGACCTCTCCTGTTCGGAATACACTTTTCTGAAGTCAAGGCTAATGTAGAAGGCCACCACTGGCTGACTCAGTTTGTTGATTACTGCAAGTTTGGGGCAATCACTGAATCCGCCAGTGATGTAGATATCCTTCAGAAGGGTCTGACAGACCAACAATAGGTACCAGAGCCATGGCCTAAAACTAAATGCAAAAAAAATGCATAATTATACCCTTTGGGAAGTCAAATACTCCTGCAAATTATAACATTAATAGCACACCCCTAAGACTGGACTCAGAGGTGAGAGATCTAGGTACACACATAAATAGTAGCTTAAACTTTGAACGCCATGTGTCTACAGTGGGGAGAAAGTCCTTCTATATACACGGCTTATAAGTAAAGGCATGGCATCCATATCCAAGGAAGTTATACTTCCACTGTACTCAGCCCTCATCAAACCAATACTCGAGTACACTACATCTTTCGGCATGTACCTGATCAGGCACTTGCAAAAACTGGAGTGGCCTCAGAGATTTCTTAAAAATAAATACAGGATGTAAACAACATGTCCAATGCAGACTAAAAGCCTTATCCCTTACTCTGTATCCTACCGATTGTTAAGAGTTGCTCTATGCCTAACCTACAAGGTACTGTCAAATCCAGTCTTGATGGGACTGTTGCACATTCACAAGAAAAATTGCACGAGGGCCACCCAATCTAAGGATATAAACCTAGTCTGTAATATGACAAGACATACATGAAAGACAGGTATGTGTCTCAGTAATTACCCCTTCTCTAAACAGGCTTCCTATTCATGTAAAGCAGAGCCCTTTCCTGGCCCTCTTCAAGCGCAGTTTGGATCAATGGATGGAGAATCATAAATTCACCTGGGGTGGTGCCCATGTCCCTTATGGACAGGGGTAGTCTGTAAAATACTCAAAGGCATAGGTACAAACCTAAGACATCCTCTAGCCCTTAGAAATTGAAAATCAGGTTAAAGATGAGTAATAATGGCTAGTCTTGTAAGGGCTCTTGAGCCATAAGCCTTGCAATCTCCAATGAACCTATTAACCTACAACGTGTATCATAACAGTAGATGTTATACTGACTGTTGTTGCAGTATTCCAACCTGCTAGGTTATCTCAGCAAATAACTTGGACATCCAGCAACTGTACCAAAGTCAAAACTTTCCATACAGCCATATGTCTTACGTGGGTACGACGGTAAATAAGCAGACATATAAGCATAAAGTCTATCTCCAAGCCAAGAAGTCTGTAGATACCTGAGGGTACTAGAATAATTGGTCAGTTAACAGTGGAGAAGATAAAAAAAGGGCTCCCACTTCGTCCATGAGAAGAGATAAGGAAAGGCAGAAAAGGGGGTGGCAGTGTGGGAAAGAATACTGCAACAGTGATCAGTAAGACATCTACTGTTATGGTAAGTTCTTACACAACTGTACTATGCCCTTCAGCAAATCATTGTTGTATTATTCTACACAGTTGAGTGATTCACATACCTTACACAGCAGTGTAAACAGGAGCTGCATGACACACACAAGAGCTGTCAAGTAGTTCACAAAGGACTGATCTGGTGAAGGCAGCCCTGGACTTAAAACATCTACCCTGTAATGTATGGTACAAGTATGCAAGGAAGACCAAGTAGCTACTTCTAGGATAGCTCTTGAGTGCAACCCTTGTAAAACTCTCCAGATGATGCCACTGTTCTGGTAGAATGTGTTTTCATTGGTGAAGGTAAAGATTGTCCATGGTGAGCATAACAAAAGGAGATGGATTCAGAAATCCAGTTAGCAACATTTGAAACAGGGCTACCTAGATTGGTTTCTTGGAAGGAAGCAAACAGTTGTTCAGTCTTGTGGATTGACTTTATCTTGTTCAAGTAAAATCTGAGCTGTCTATGCATATCTAATCAGTGCAGTATTCTCTCTCCCTTATTCTGTGGATTAGAAAAGAAAGTAGGGAGACTAATGGCCTGATTGAGAGATAGCTCATTTGCCACTTTAGGCATAAAAGAGGGGTTGGCCCTCGAAGACATTCTGTTCCTATAGAAAATAAGGAAGGGAGGGGATGCCATCAAGGCCTTTAGCTCAAAGACACATCTAGTTGAGGTAAGGGCTACTAGTAGTACAGTTTTCCAAGTACATAATTTGAGAAAAGCAGAGGCTGCTGGTTCAAAGGGGGGAAAAGGGAGTTTTTCAAGAACAAAACTGAGGTCCCAAGAAGGCTGAATAGCTTTCTTAACAGGTTTAAGGAGGAATACACCTTTCAGAAAGGGTTTTACTTCTAGCCTGGACAAAAGAGGAGGGTCAAGAGATAAGCATGCAGAAATGGCTGTGAGGTGTGCCTTGATCGAGCAGTATGCCAAGCTAGCTTTTCAAAGGTTACACAAATAAGACAGGACAATGGAGACATGTTTTTTTTTTCACAGAGTCCTATTCATGAACCTGACACCAAATTGAAAATCTTTTCCATTTAGATGTGTAAGATTTTCATGTAGTAGGTTTCATTGTCTCCTGGAAAACCTATAGCATGTCCTCAGAAAATTGGTGTCTCAAAGGGATTAGAATCCTATCATCCACAGTGTCAGGTTGAGAGATGACAGGCTGGGGTGAAGGAGTGAGCCCCTTTGTTGTGTGAGCAAGTCCACTGTGAGAGGCAATTTGTGGTGAAGACCACTGGCTAAGTGGTAGAAAAAGGGGAACCAATGCTGCTCTGGCCAAAAACAGAAAGTTCACACCAGGGATCATACCAACAGCTCTACTAGATAGGGGCCAAGGGTACTAGCTGCTAGATCAAGGGTCTAGGGAACTAACCAAAGGGGTGGTGAATACCGCACAACGTGGCTGGGCTAATATATGCCTTCGGGCAGATAGCCCAGTGCCTACCTATGAACCTACAAAAGGGAGTCACTAGTAAGATCTTTGGTTAATCTCTCTGCATCATTAGTAATACCAGTGGGAGATGTGGAAGCAGAGGGAATGCAAAGAGGAAACTCCATTTCCGGTGAAAATACATGACATCTGTTCTCCATGCTTGAGGAGAAGGAGTCTTGGTGTAAAACAGAGGTAGCTGTTTGCCTGTGAATGGTGGCAAATAAATCTATCTGTGGAATATGGTTTACTATCAATTTTGTGAATGGAAATGCTCCGAAGATGGATAATCTGAAACTAACAAGTTCGAAATTCCATCTTGCAGAACATCTCCTCTTATAAAGTTTATATCAGCGAATGCAAACTCGACATACTGTACAGAGATTACAGTACAGTGTGCTTTGGAAGCGCATCCATTTCTTCACTGTTGTGCGATCTCAGAGTTGGAATATATAGTTAGCAAGGGTTATGGAGGCAGGGTGCCCCCCTGGAAAAACATGATACGAGGTATAATAGTTTCATTTACACAAGCTCCTATATGGACATCACATGATCTTTTCGGACACAATGTCGAATCTGCTGACTTTGATCAGTTGATTCGACATTGTGCCATGGTAGTGACTTTGTTTTCGTTGTTTTGCTTCAGAGTTGCGAACAGCATTTATTTTGCCTTTTGCAATTTTGATAGTAAACCGTGGAATACACTACTTATGGACTGTGTCTAGGAAGATCTCCTTGTTTAGCATCCATTCATGTAGGTCTTCCCTTGATCTGCTTAAGAAATCTGCCTGAACACTGTCTGGTGAGGGGATGTAAACAGCATGGAGGGGCAGGTTGACTTTAGTGGCCTGATCCCACAGTATAACAACTAGTCTGCACAGCTGCTAAGTTCTGATCCCCCACTTGTTTATGTACCACATGAGAGTAGTGTTGTCCGTGAAAATTCTGAGTAGTCCTGGGGCCCAGGAGTGGGAGACAATCTGTAGGGCCTGAATTAGTGCTTGCATCTCATTCAGGTTCATAAGTTCATAGGTTCATAGGTTGATACTAGGCTATCTGCCCTAGGGCATTTATAAGCCTAGCCAGAGTGTGTTTGGCTTTCGCCACCCTTTTAGATTAGTTGACTGTGCCTCTGTATAGTAGGTCACAGAAGGTAGCCCTTTTAAGTTTAGTTTACTGTACCTCTGTCAAGCAGGGACACAGAAGAGATCCCAGGGGTAAACGTACGATCTCCCATCCACTCATCAAGACTTCTCTTGAAGAGGCTCAGTGAGGGGCTCTGCCTAACATGGACTGGGATTTTGTTCCCGAGTGAGGGGAGCCTCTGGGATATGAATCTGTCCCTCCAGCATGTCCTATTTATTTCTGTGCTGAGGTTCAAGTCCCTGAAGCGTGTAGCTCTAAGGGATTTGGATTTCTTGAGGTGAAGCATGTCCATTAATTCTGGGTTGGACATGGCTTTATACGTCAGACACAGATCGCCTCTGAGTAGGCGGTACGCAACTGAGTAGAGCTGGAGTTTCTTTAGCCGAACTGCATAGGGCATCTGTTTGAGCCCCTTGATCCTCTTGGTGAGGTACTTTTGGGGTCTTTCCAGTTGCAGCAGGTGTCAAGTGAGGTACATCCCAAATGGGGCACTGTATTCAATTATGGGCCTGATAAGTGATGAGTAGAGGGGCACAATGACCTCTCTTGATCTAGATGTGAAACCTTTCATGATAAGTTGGGCTACATAGAAGGGCTTTTTAACCACTTTGGCGACGTGATTGTCAAAGGAGAGATTGCTATCTACTTGGGTCCCCAAGTCCCTAATTACTTCTTCCGTACTTAATGGATTACCACCTATGTGGTAATTTGTGGGCACTTTGTTTTTTCCAAAGGGGATGACTATGCACTTTTTGGCATTTAGCTTTAAGCCATGGCTCTGGCACCAGTTATCTGTATCGGTGAGACCCTTTTGGAGGATGCTTGTGTCAGCCGGAGAGTCGATTACGGCACCCAGTTTGCAGTCATCTGCGAACTTGGTCAGCCATAGTCCACCCGTGTTAGCCTGTACCTCGAAGAAATATATACCGAACAAGAGAGGTCCCAGGACTGAGCCTTGTGGGACTCCACTTGTAACTGGTTTAGAGTCTGACATGCCACCTGCTATTCTGACCATGTGGGTTCTATCCCTGAGCCAGTTTGCAACCCATCTTGTGACATAGGGGTTGATATTTAAGCTGGTGAGCTTATTTATGATGCCCGAGTGGGGTATTGTGTCGAAAGCTTTTGCGAGGTCCAGGTAGGCTGTGTGGACTACCTTCCCTTCATCTATGGCTTTGGTAACTGTTTCAAAGAAGTCGACCAGGTTCAAGAGGCAAGATCTGCCCTTAACAAAGCCGAATTGGGTAGGATCCAGTGTCTGGAGGTTCCCAATGTCTTTGTTTATGATTTCCATGATGATACGCTCCATAGCTTTGCAGACCAGGCTAGTCAGGCTTATAGGGCGATAGTTTCCGGGTCTGTTGTGGCACCACCTTTGTGGAGTGGGACCACTGTTGCTGTACACCATTCCTTGGGTACATATCCTGTAGTAAGGCTGAGATTGAACAGTGACTTTATATGAGGGTTTAGTTCTTCTTGGAGCTCGTGTATGATGCAGCCCGGGACACCGTCTGGTCCCATTGATGCTGTGTTTTTTGCTTTGGAGAGGGCAGCTCTCACCTGTGCATCTGTGATCTCAGGAAGGCTACACTCCTTTAGGATAGACATTTGCTCTTTGGGGGGGGGGGGGGTTTGCACTGAACCTTTCTGCCAGGATGTTGGCAATGTCTGTGGGTTCAGTGTATTTTTTGTCATTTTGCACTAACTCAGAGCATATCTGGGAGTTGCCTCCTAGGTTTCTGACATAACTAAAGAAGGCCTTGTGATTATCTTTAGTGTCTTGTGCAATTTTTCTTTCAAAGCTGGCCTTAGATGATTTTATGAGGGATCGTAGTTTCTTGCTAGTACTGATCAGAGACGCCTCCCCTTTTTGGGATTTTGCTCTATCATGTAGTAGCTTTCGCCTTCTGTTGTATAGCTTATTTATGGCCGGGGTCCACCAAACAGGTCTCCTGCCTTTGGAGGAATGAGTCTTGGTTTTATTTGGGATAGCATGCTCCATGCATTCCTGTAGGTGTCCATAGAATGCTTTTGTAAAGGATTCTCAATTTTGGGCCGTATTTTCCACTGGCCCAGGGGCTTTGAAAGATTCCATCTCGGTTTTGAGAAGTGTGAAGTTTGCTTTTGAGAAGTTCTTCACCGTGGTTTCCTTGGCTAGGGGTGGGGATGGAATATGGATGTCCAGTGAGATTAGTTTATGGTCTGATCTTACCAATGAGGGGTATACCTCTGGTGTGGAACATAGAGACCCCATGTTGGTGATGACCAGCTCCAATATGTTTTCCCCTCTTGTGGGAGTGGTGACCAGTTGTTCCATAGCATGTGAGTTTATAAATTCTAGGAACCGTTGGGCGAGCGTGTTTGGGCTTGAGTAGTTTTCCCAATCAATATTTGGGTAGTTGAAGTCACCCAATATAATGGTGTTTGGAGAGACCTTCATATTCTCCAGTGTTCTCAAGAAAGCCGAGTAAGGTTCCTGTGTTTGGGAGGGGGGTCTGTAGCAGGCTACAAACTGAAAGGCAGTTTTGCCCACTGTTAGCTGCACATGGATGGTCTCCGATGCTTCGTGCAGTGCCACTAACCTGGAGGTGTGGGTATCTTTGATAAATATGGATACTCCCCCTCCTTTTGTAGTTCGGTCCGAGTTTTGGGGCCGGAAAGCATGGTATGAAGTATAACCTGTTAGTGCCGGGGTGCTCTCAGGAGCCCTGAACCAGGTTTCTGTTACTGCATAGAGATCGATATTCTCCATACTGAGGAGAGTCTCGAGTGCGTGCATCTTGAGGTTTAGACTTCTGGCGTTGAGCAGCATTACCCTTAGTTTTTTTTTCTTTGTGTTGTCTATGGAGGTGGGTTTGTCTTTTGAGCCTTGCCTAAAAAAGGCACTATGGGGGAGGCAAGAGCCTTTGCCAGTATTCGAAAACCCAGGGGTGACAGGTGCAAGCCGTACCTAGCAAAGCAACGTGGCTTGTCGAGCATGTCATCCTAGGCTGACAGACACTGGATCCCTTTTGAATGACACCAATACTTTAGCCATTTGTTAAAATTAATCATTTTGTCTTTATCCTGTGGCATCATTCTTGGTGAGAGTAAGATGCTACTCAAGGTCAGGGTCATACCAGCCTGAGCTACATGAGCAAAGAGCTCCTCTATGTCTTTTTTCATGTAGTCCAGGGAGGTACGTCTCAGGTCATTCACACCAGCATTGTCAATGACGGAGTCATATTTGTACTTGCTTTGGAGTGACCTGAGTGCTTGTGTTATGTGGCGGATCCTGGCACCCGACAGGCAGTTAACAGTGACCTTTTCCTTGTTCAGCCTGGTGAGTGGGACTTCAGTGTGTCTGACAATAGAGTCACCTATTACAAGTGTATTAGGTGTGTTGTTTAGCCTTAAGGGCTGTGACTGTGTGGCACACTGACTTTGTGATCTATGTGCTACGTGGGTATTGTTTCATGGTAGGAATTGCTTGGATGTCTGCTTTGGAGGTCTCTGCTGCTTAGGCAGATTTTTATTTACAGCCTCCGAGTATGTTTTTGTGTGTTTATGTGTTTGGTTTGCTGATGCATAAGTCTATGTGAGACTGGATTTGTGGTGTCTGTGGTTACCTTCTCCTCCTGACAGGCTGTGCCAGTACTGGGTTGCGAGAGCTTAGCCTCCAGTTTGGCTATATAGTTGCATCTCTCACATATATTTAAGCTTGTTGGGAAGAGGAGAGGATGGTCTGTATACATAAGGCAGTTGTAACATTGCCTCAAGATTCCCAGATCCACCAGCTGGACTGGAGAGTAAACCCAAAACTGACCTTCGGACATGCCTGAATAATACAGGGAACTACTTATTGACTGATCAGAAAGAACCAATAGGGAGCAAGTGCTTAAATGGGGTATAAGATAATGTAGTGCTTAAGTTTATTAGTGTTTACCTATGAGATTACTTATACGAGCAAGTGCAAAGTTGATGTGCTCTGATCTTAGATTTGGTGACCTTTGGCAGTGAATTCTCAGGCAGCCTGCCCGTGCTCTCCATGCAACATTCGAAGCATCTATGTGCAACTCCTGTAGTGGTGTCTGCAGTCTGAAAGGCAGGTCTGGGTTGAGGTTTACCAGAGGATGAGAATTCTGGGACCAAATGGACTTCAGGAGCCACTAGATCTTTCTCATATAGAGTCTGGCAAAGGGAACCATCTGTACGGTTGCAGCTATTAATCCCACTGTCCTGAGGATTTCTTATGCGGTGCAAGTTTGAAGGGTTAGAAGAGACTGGAAACAAGTGGAGAGACTCTGCACCATGTCCAGAGGCACGGAAGCCTGAATGAGCCTGGTGCCTAGTCTGCAGCCTAAGAAGACCAAGTTCTGGGTTGGTTCAAGTGTGGATTACTTTAAGCTGACAGTGATGTCCAGACTTTGAAGTAGGGTCATGGTGAAACTGAGATGCAGTAAAGGGGTCTGTACAGAAGGTGCCTGTATTAACAGGTCATCTAAGTATGGGAATATTTGAATTCCTTGAGTCTTGCAGAAGGCTATGACTGGAGTCAGACACTTTGTGAAAACCGTGGGGGCAGCAGAAAGTCCAAAAGGCAAAGAAGAGAACTGAAAGTGTGATAAGCAAGCCATAAACCTCAGATATTTCCTGAAGGTAAGGTGGATCAGAATATGGAGGTAGGTGTCCTTTAGATAGAAGGACACCAGAAAGGTTTGTAGAAGACTTTGGAGAGAGAGCATTTTGAATGATATGCCATGAGGAAAGTGTTGAGAATAGAGAGATGAAATGTAGGTCTTCATTCTCCTACTTTTCTTGTCTTTAATGGAATCCTTTTTCTATGTACTGTTGTGGCATAGGTTCTACTGTGCCTTGGTCGAGTAAGGCTTCAGTGAATGAAAAATGAAACATTACCTGATTGGGAGGTGAATGATGGATGGCCATGAAAGGGGGGGGGATCTTCCTTTCAAGTCATTCTGTAACCATGTTGAAAAATGGAAAGAACCCATTTGTCTGTGGTAATGAGCTGCTAATTTCCCATAGATGAGGTAATTCTTTTGGACAGCAGGAGTGAGGGACCGAAAGGGGAGGGAAAAAATAAAGAGTGGTTAGGCATACTTGTTTGGGTAAGGAAGCCTCCCAGATTTACAGTCCCTGTCTGGTTTGTCTTGGAATCTTTTCTGTCGGCTTCACAGAATAGTTTCTCTGGTATCTGGGAAATGAAGTAAGAGAAATTTGTCTTTCATTATTTTCCCCTGTTCTTGTAAGGTTTTAAACAGGTCGGTTGCATCAAATAAAATATATCTAGTCAAAGAGGAATCTAGTAACTTGGCTTTAATGTCCTCAGGAAGAGACTAATAGTGTAGCCATGCATACCTTCTGATAACAGAACCTGCAACAGCTGCTCTGGAGGAAGCCACCACTGTATCACAGTTGCATTTAATGTTATGCCTACCCACCTTTGAAGCCTAAGCCACAGTAGACATTGCCTGTTGCTTACTGCCTTGCCTTTCCATAGAAGCCAAAGTTTTATTTAAAATCTGTCAAAATAGACAGTAAACATCTTGTCATTTGGGTCTAATAATTTAGAGCTCTGAAGGCTAAGGTGGAATAGGTGTATACCTTCTTCCTCGGTCTGTCCATTGCTCTGCTATCTTTATCTGAGGGAAAGGCATTAGCAGCAGGTAGGAGTTTGGAAGGCTTGTCTGTAGCCATAGAAAACACAAAATGATCTGTCAAGGGATTCTTGTAGAGAAACTTTAAATCTTTAGGCACTTTATAAAATTTATCAGGCCTTTTGGAGGCTGGTGGACAAGCATCAGGAGGAGCTGAAGACTAGTACATGCAAAAGCATCAATATAGGCCTCCAGGTCAGGAAGAACAGGGACAGGGCTGCCTACCTCTAAAAGATTATAATATCTTTTTTGCACATCAGAAATCTGGATTCCCATTCAAAATATTTCATCATATTAGAGATGGTTTCCCCAAATTAAGTTTCCTCAACAGGGGAATCAGGGGACAGAGAATATTCATCATCAAAGAATATGTAGCCTGGAGAGTGATTCTGAGAATATTAGGCTGAAGAGTGTTCATTGGAATCTCACTCTGTCTCATCATCCACAGAAGATCCTAAATGTTTCTTTTGAAAGGTAGCAGGAGAATGGACAGAGGATGCAAAAGAAGAAGGCATGAGTGTCACTATAGCCTTAAACAGGCCCTGGAAAAAAATCCTGCCACTCCTTTTCCTTAGACAGCCATCCAAAGCAAACATTTTTGGTTTCCCTGTTTTTTTCTTTTTAGGTGTGATGTCTGCTTTTACAAGAAGCACCCAACCCCTGATGTACATTGATAAAATACCCTGGTATTTCCTCTCTAACCAAAATTTATCGAACACTTTCAGGTCCTTCAGAAATGATTATATGTGTTCCCAGTTTCACCAGTATCAGTAGCATTAGTCATTTTGGATGTGCGTACCTCGGATGCCATAGCAGTCTCTGGCGGGGTCAATGTAGTAGGTATCTGAGAGGGTGTCGGGCAGACATAATGCCGGGCCTAGCCCACTTAAAATTTTTATTTGGATAGTTGGGGCATCAGAGATAGAAGGAGGGAATGCCATCTTACCTTGGGCATGACAAGTAAGGTGTTGGGTTTCCAAGTAAGTGTTGAGGGAAGGAAGACACGTGCATGAGGTTTTAGGTAAAAAGGTCTGGCAAAGAGTACAATTCTTGTATTCTTGCCTTGTGCCTAAACAGAAGAGGCACTTGGAGTGGAGATCCTTGTAGGGAATCTGGGTACAGTGTGCTTTACCCTCCTAGCTGACATCTAATAGAGTAACAAACATCAATGATAATTAGAAAAAACAAGGAAGGTTTCCCCAATGGGGCACATCTAAACCAGTAAAGCCCAGTGATACCAACAATGACCTACAGAACAGAGAAACAGGTGCAAGACCTGTGTTCAGACTTGTATGTATGTAACCGCTCTGACGTCGGAGAGAAATGCGACATCAGCCGACGTCGGACCCAGACTTTGGAATCCGGCCGACCGAGGGCTGCCTGAGGCAGGACAACCCACATGTTATGACTGCAGTTGCATTCTTGAAGGACATCAAGGAAGGTTTCCCCAATGGGGCACATCTAAACCAGTAAAGCCCAGTGATACCAACAATGACCTACAGAACAGAGAAACAGGTGCAAGACCTGTGTTCAGACTTGTATGTCCACTTACGTACTCTTATGCCAGCAGGCATAGGTCATACATTGGACATATAGCTCTGAGAAAGGTTTTGGCTTTGGTGCCACTGGCAACATGACCCAACAGTTTGGAATACTGCAGCAGTGATCTAAGGAAGGACATATATATTTTATATATATATATATATATATATATATACATATATATACACACACACACACACACATATATATATATATATATATAAACAAACATATATATATATATATATATATATATATATATATATATATATATAAATATATATACGTATATGTGTGTGTGTGTGTGTATATATATATATATATATGTATATTCTTAATAAAAACTCAAAAATGTCCACAAGTGAGGGAAACCAAAATCAGTAATAAAACGTCAAGTCTTTATTTCACCACCACGAAACAAAATCCACAATGAAATCAAGCACTTTCGCTCGGTTGATACTGAGCTTTCTTAAGATAAAAACCTAGGTGCAGTGCCATCATTAAATAGGTATTAATAAGTCATCTGACTCATTCATTAACATAATTAATAGGAACTCATTGTACTAGATACAGAAATGTTCCTAGAAATCGTATTTAAAAAAGCCACTGGTACTGAAAGAGACATAATAATTGTTCATAGAAGTTAATAGGATTGTATATTAATAAACATCAACACCGTTTGCAGTCCTTATTGCATAAAACTAATAAAAACCTTTTATACAAAATTAACTTAAGTGCATAAATGACCCATTTCTGGGCTAAAAATACCTAACAACACTTCAAACCCCTCCTAACACTTTTTTTATTTTTTCAACCAGTTGGGTTCAATATATAACACACTACAGGAGGTACCTTGATGACATCTGTCTATTATGGAATGGAACAGTTGAGAATTTTTATGACTTTATTAATTACATAAATTCCACCACCCATTTTTTGTCTTTTACTTACAATGTTAGTCATGATGAGTTGAATTACCTTGACATTACCCTTTCCAAAGACTACACTAACCAGAAGTTTCTGTCTAAACTTTACAGGAAGGCCACATTCTCCAATTCATATTTACACTTTGAAAGTGGGCATCTTTTCCATCAAAAGAAAGATATTGTCAAAGGGCAATTTATTCGGGCATCTAGGATGTCCAGCACCCTTGATTATTTTTTGGAGGAAGTAAACTTTTTGAAAATGTTCTTTTCTGAAAGGGGCTATCCTACTCTATTAGTTAACACCTTGGCCCAAGAAGTTATAGAGAACAGGGAATTTAAATAGCCCCCGCTGTTAGGGAGTGGTGTTACTTTGGTCAAAGGGGATGGAAAGGATCACCAAGTTGAGTTTCACAATAATTTTATTTACACCTATTCTAACAGTTCGTCTGAAATCGAAGATGTGGTCTCGAGGCATTGGTTAGTCCTCACTCTCCATGATGAACTGAAAAATTTAGTTTAAGGACATCCTAGATTTGTTAGAAGGAGGGATGTTAATTTAAAGGAATTGTTTGAGAGGAAACAATTTTCTAGGACATCCTCATCAAGAAATTCCAGACTGGGTACTTATAAATATGGGGCTTGTAAGCAATGTACTGCCATTATCAATGACAGTACACTTTATATTTCATCTAGGAAGTTCCTTTTTCACGCTGATCGTTATTCGAATTGTGGAACGAAAGGCGTAGTTTATTTAGGTTTATGCACGTTGTTTTAGTTTTTATATAGGGAAAACGGAAAGGCCCCTGAGAAGGAGGATTTATGAGCACTTATATATATGACGTCTCTAAAAGTAAAGAGACTAGTGCTTTTTATAAACATTCTAACCTTTGTCCCAACATGGAACTTAAATTTATGGTTTTGGAACAAGTGGTACCAGATGCTAGGGGTGGGGACTGGGAGACCAGGTTGGAGTACAAAGAGCTCCTCTGGAAGCTCAGATTAGATGCTGGTAAACCCTCAGGTCTTAATGAAAATATCAATATTAGTAGTGTTTTGAAGCTGAGGATGGCCCGACTATGAGTAACCTTTAGGTAACTGTTTACGAAGGCTTACACAGTTTACTTTTTACTGTCATTACTGATTTCACAACTGTTTTTAATAGGATGTGGTAAACATCATATCTTTTATATATCTATTTTATTTTTTCAAAAGTGTTTTTTATCATGGTACCTTGATTAGCAAGATCTGTCCAATTTGTATAGACATTTTTATTCTTGTGCACTTTAAAGTGTTTAAAGTGTTAGGAGGGGTTTGAAGTGTTGTTAGGTATTTTTAGCCCAGAAAACGGTCATTTATGCACTTGAGTTAATTTTGTATAAAAGATTTTTATTAGTTTTATGCAATAAGGACTGTAAGCAGTGTTGATGTTTATTAATATACAATCCTATTAACTTCTATGAACAATTATTATGTCTCTTTCAGTACCAATGGCTTTTTTAAATATGATTTCTAGGAACATTTCTGTATCTAGTACAATGAGTTCCTATTAATTATGTTAATGAATGAGTCAGATGACTTATTAATACCTATTTATTGATGGCACTGCACCTAGGTTTTTATCTTGAAAAAGCTCGGTATCAACCAAGCGAAAGCGCTTGATTTCATTGTGGATTTTGTTTTGTGGTGGTGAAATAAAGACTTGACGTTTTATTATTACTGTTTTTGGTTTCCCTCGCTTGTGGACATTTTCGAGTTTTTTTGGTTTTGGTTGTTGTTTTTTGTGGTTCTATATTCTTAATAAAATAATATATATGTGTAGCAGTTTAAAGAAATAAAATGTGCACATTTTATAAATTTAAAAGTACATATTTTAAATAGAGGTAACCTACATATCAGTGTTAACCCCCAACTATCAAACACTGACTCCAAACTCCAGGTTAAAGACAACAACTACATGTATAGCCAGCACTATTACTGCACTGCCGTGTTCTGACCTTGCCACTCCCTCCACCTGATAATTAAATCTTATAAATCTACTAGAATAACAATTTAACTAGCCCTCTTACAAATAACAGTAAGAATTTTCCAAATCAAAAACTAATTCTCCAGTTAACTTATTGTACTCCCTTAAATAATTTCCGTAAAACAAAATGAAAAAGTACAGTTGTGTAAGAACTTACCATAACAATATATGTCCTACTGATTACTGTTGCAATATTATAAACTGTTGGGTTATCTCCTCAAATACTTTTGTTTCCATGCCTCAGAAAATATTACATTCTAGCAACACATCCACACTTAAACTACTGCTTAAGGAACACCTAATCAAAAACTGGCTTTGCTCCTGCACTAACCTAGACTGATCATTCTGTCCTTCCTTGTTCTTACAACCAAAATATATCTTCCCTTACTTAATTCTAACATCCAAAATATTCTCTCATGGAATTCCAGTTTCCCTCTATGTGTCTCAAACTCACTACTGCTCCTGTTTTTAACTACCTACCTCAAGTTTCCTACAGTTTCATCATATTCCCTCATTCTTGTATTTCGCCTCAATATTGCCTTAGCTATCACTGTTTAGAACAAGTAACATTAAAATATCAACAATCAGCTATATTCCTGTTCATATACCATGCATGTATCTCATAAATATTTACCACCAAAACCATGACATTGACCCACTGATCAGTCATTTCTCTATGACGGCACAAATTATTTTATGATAATTTATTTGTTAACTTTCTTTTTTCCCACTTTATATTACTCTCTCAATTTTTACTATTTATGTATAAACTATTTACTACCTATACTTACCAAAGTTAAGTATTTTTGATTGCTAAGAATTGTATTGTTTGTAATGTGTTTTTGCAATGGAGCTTTTCTCCTTGAGGCCCCGTAAAAAAGGGTGACTGGCCCAGTCAGACATCCCTGGTAAACAAATGTAAAATTAATTAAATAAATAACCTGGACATCCAGCCAAAGTACCAAAGCTAAAACCTTCATTAGAGCCATACATCTGATATATGACCTAAACCCACAGGTATAAAGGTACTAAGCAGATGTATAAGCATAAATTCCCAGATATCCACAAGCCAGTAAACCTGAAGAGGCCTGAGTAGCAAAAATAAATATGGTCAGTTAAGAGGGGAGAGGAAAAAATTCCTCCTGGGTCCATGTGCAAAGGGTAGTGTAAGAGAAGGTGGAAGGTAGGGTGGGAAGGAATACTTCAACAGTGATCAGTAGGACATCTACTGTTATAAGTTATTGCTCTACTGTTCTACATCCTTCCACAGATCACAGTTGCAATATTCAAAACTGCTGGGTGATTTTGAAAGCTTAGACAGAGAGATGGCTGATGAGTTACTGAAGAATTATCCAGTAATCCAGAAAGGACAGACCTGGTAAAGGTGGTTCTTGTTGGGAGGGTGGCCTAATGGTTAAGGTGTTTGCCTTACAAACACAAGGTGCAGGGTTTAAGTCTCACAAGGGATAATTGGCTAGGCTTAAAATGGCTCGTAAGGGCAGTTAGCTTAGTACTAACCTATATTTGATTAAAAAGGTATTTACTATATAATGTTTGGTAAAGGTATGTACAGAAGACCAAGCAGCTGATTCAGGAATGGCTCTAGAGTGTATCCCATTTTAGAAGGCTCCTGAAGATGCTGCAGCTATAGCAGAACATGCCTTTGCTGCAGAGGGCAATGATTTACCATGCTGAGTGCAGCAAAAGGTAACAGATTTAGAAATCCAAATGGTAATAGTCTGTTTTGACACAGGCTTTCCTAACTTGGACTCTTGAAAAGAGATGAACAACTGGTCCAACTTGCAGATGTCCTTTGTCTTATCCAAGTAGAATCTGAGTTGTCTATGCCCACTAAGAGAATGTAGGATCCTTTCTTCCTTACTTTGTGGATTAGGAATGAAGGTGGGAAGTTGTACAGCCTGCTTAAGGGTCAGTTCATTTGCCATTTTAGGCATGAATAAGTGATTGACCTGCAAAGACATCTTGTCTTTATGGTAAATAAGGAAGAGAAGAGTTGCAATAAGGTCATGTAGTTCTCAGACTCATCTGGCAGAGGAAAGAGCTGTCAGAATAATGATTTTTGAAGTTCAGAATTTGTAAGAAGCAGAAGCTGCTGTCTCAAAACGAGGTAGGGTGAGATTTTTCAAGACAAAGCCGATGTCCTGAGCAGGTGGAATAGCTTTCCTGGGAGGTTTTAGTGAAGATTACCCTTAAGAAGCTGTTAAAGCTCCAATCTGGAAAGATGAGGGGGATGTGGAGGGTAAACAAACAAAAAAAAAATCACTGAAAGGTGTGCCTTAACAGAGGATTGCAGCAGCTCAAACAAATAAGAGAGGGCTCTTGGACTGTTTGATAGCACTGGGTCCTGGTTATGACAGTGACATCAGGTAGTGAATCTTTTTCATTTAGTTGTGTAACATTTCCTGGTAGTAGGTTTCCTTGCCTCCTGGAAAAAATGAAGCACACCCTCAGAAAATTGGTGTCTAAAAGTATCAGAATGCTGTCATCCATGTTAGTCTGAGGGATGATACACTGGGTGTGAAGCAATGAGCCTTCTGTTGGGTAGTCAAGTCCATAATGAGGGATAAAGTTTGGTGATGGCCCTTGGCTAAAAAGTGTAGAAGAGGAACCAGTGCTGCCTTGGTCAAAAGGGAGTCACCATTTGTGTCTTTGGTTTGTCTTTTTGAATCTTTATTAAGACCTTGGGAAGAAGAGGAAGAGGGAAAGCATAAAGAGCTACCTTTCCCAAGGGAAGAACATGGAATCCTTTTTCCACACTTAGGAACAATATATTCCAGTGCAAAATATGGGAAGTTGTTTGTTGATGGCAAAGGCAAACAGGTCTGTCAGAAGGACTCTCCATTAATGGACTATGTCTAGAAACATCTAACTTTTCAGCATCCATTTGTGAGGATCTTCCCTTGATATGCTTAAAAAGTCTGCCAATACATTGTCATGTAGGCAATGTACACTGCTTGTAGAGACAGGGTGCTTTTATGGCCTGCTGCCATGCTAAAACAGACAGTCTGCCAAGTTGATAAGATCTGGTGACCCTTGCTTGTTCATGTACCACATGACAGTTGTGTTGTTTGGGAAACTCTTAAAGGACCTTGGTACCAGGTACAGAAGGAGGTCTGTAGTTCCTAAATTAGTGTCAGATTGAAGTGCTCTGATCTTAGATTTGGTGGCTATAATCCTTGCACTCAAGTTGCCTGGCCATGCACGCCATGCCTCATCTGAGGCATCTGTGTGCAGTTCCTTAAGTGGAGTCTGCATTTTGAAAGGCAGACCCAGGTTAATACTAATCCGAGATAGCCACCAAACAGTGTAGAAAGGGAATCATGATATCCAGAGGATGCGAAAGTTAGGACCGGAGAGACTTTAGGTAACACTGGATCTTCCTCATGTTCACTCTCATGAGAGGAACTATGAGGACAGTTGAGGCCATAAACTGCAGCATCCTATGAAATTCTTTTACTGTGAAATCCGAACATGAAGAAGAAGAGTCTGTTGAGGCAGTACCCATATTAATAAGTAGGGTTTTGAACAAGATAGCCTCATCCCAACCAAACAAAAGAACCCTGTTTAGGGGAGAATAAAGAAATTATGTACTCACCATGATGTTCCATATGAGTTGCCCATTTTCATGTATCCTCAATGGATGGGTTCAGTTCTGATCCCTCTGAACTGACTTGGCCACTTCTTAAAGCTCATGGGCACCCAAAAACTCTCAAGCTTCCCCTTTACCCAAAATGCACCTGGCTGAATACCTCAGATCGAGTTTGCTGACAGAATACGCAGAAGAAGGAAAGAAAATTCCCATGTTTCCAAGACAGACTATGTCTGGGTCTCTCACCACTCGAACAATAAGCCAGATTGTGAAAGAGGGTGGAGACCACCCATTCTTCCAAAAGAATTAGATAGGGTTTGGAGTGCAGGAAGTTCAGGCGACATGAAAATGGACAACTCAGATGGAAAGTTATGGGGAGCACATAACTTCTTTAGCTGAAATTGTCAATTTTCATGTTATCCTCAATGGATGGTATAGAGTCCCCAGCTACCTTATTTCCCAGGTAGACTAAGGAAGGATGTTTTGCAACACCATTGAGCCATATGATGCTCTACCCCTGGAGACCAAATCCAGTTAGTAATGAGTAATAAACATATGGGCTTTAGCTCATATTGCTGCTGCACATACATCATCCATGGATGCTCTAGCTTGAAAATGGCTAAAGTAGCTACAGCTTTTGTAGAATGAGCCTTAGAGGGTTTTGTAAGTGAAACATCTGACTTGGAGCAGATAAAGGAAATGGAGTTAGCCAGCCATTTTGCTAAAGAGACTTTGGATACAGCTTTTCCCAATTTGGAAAGTGAGGAGGAGATGAAATGCTGGTCCTATTTTCTGAAGTCTCTTGTCCTGTGTAGGTAGAAACGTAATTGTATATGTACATCCCAATAATGTAAACAATGCTCTTCTTTGTTAGAATAGTTTGCAAAAAATACTGGCAAGTTACTACATTGATGTATATTGTTCTCAGATATCACTTTTGGTAGGAATGAAAGGATGGTCCTGAGTGAAACCCTCTCCCTGTGAAAGACTACATATGGAGGATTAGATGACAGGGTTTGAATCTCTGAAATTATTCTAGCAGAAGTGAGTGCCACTAACAGGAAAGTCTTCCATGAAAGGAACTTAATATCATAATTGTGGTCTGGTTCAAACAGTTGTCGGGTGATTGCTTGTAACACCAAATTGAGGTCCCAAGGGGGAGTAGGGTCTTTGAAGGGAGGTTGTAACATAAGAGTACTCCTCAAGAAGGACTTACACAGTTTGTGAGGTGCTACAGGAGAATCTTGGAAGCTGGTATGGAAGTTGGAGATGGTTGCTAGTTGGACTTTGACAGTGGAAGCAGAGGCACCCTTATCAAAAAGCAATGCTAAAAATTTAAGTATTTCATGAATCAGGGCTGAGAAGGGTTCAATATTGTTCTGCAGAGCCCAGTATACAAATTTCTTTCATTTACTAAAATACAGTTTTTATGTGGAAAGCTTAAGAGAGGAAAGTAGTATGTGTCGAACAAGGGATGAGACCATAGGTTGTCTGGCTAATAATGGAAGTGGAGAAACCAAGCTGTCAGCTTGAGATTGTGAATGTCGGGGTGAACCACGCCTGTTGGATGGGACAGGAGGTCTGGATTTGGATCCAGGATCCAAGGTTATTTGATTAGGTGACGCCAAAGGAAGGGCAACCAAATCTGTCGAGGCCAAAATAGGACTACGAGGACGACTCACCAGGCTGAAAAAGGAGAAAATTACAGTGAGCTGCCTGTCGGGTGCCAGGATCCGCCACATAACTGATGCACTCAAGTCACTCCACAAGTAAAAATATGACTCTGTCATTGTCCATGTTGGAGTGAATGACTTGAGACGTACCTCCCTGGACTACATGAAAAGAGACATGGAAGAGCTCTCGGATCATGTGGCCCAGGCAGGTATGACCCTAGCCCTGAGCAGCATCCTGCCTTCGCCCAGAATGATATCACAATATAAGGACAAAATGACTGACTTCAACAATTGGCTAAGCTTCTGGTGTCATTCAAAGGGGATCCAGTATCTGTCTGCCTGGGACGACAAGATCGACAGACCACAATGCTTTGCCAGAGATGGTCTGCACCTGTCGCTCCTGGGATTCAGGTTACTGGCTAAGGCTCTTGTCACCCCATATAGTGCCTTTTTTAGGCAAAGTTCAAAGGACAAAACCACCACTGTAACAGGTACAAGCATGCAAAATCTGAAGGTAATGCTACTCAATGCTAGAAGTCTAAACCTCAAAATGCACTCTCTCGAGGCACTCCTAAAAATGGAGAACATCGTTATCTGTGCAGTAACTGAGACCTGGTTCAAGGCTCCAGAGAGCACCCCTGCAATAGCAGGCTACAACTCTTACCACACTTTTCGGCTACCAAACCAGGATCAAAACACTAAAGGTGGAGGATTGTCGATATTCACCATGGATATTCACACCACCAGGTTAGTTGCCCAACACAATGCGTCTGAAATTCTCCAGGTGCAACTAACACTAGGTAAGACTGCAATCCAAATTGTAGCTTGCTAAAGATCCCCCACCATGCCCCAAGATTCTCACTACACTTTTCTAAATATACTGGAAAATATTAATATACAACCAAACACCCTAATACTGGGTGATTTCAACTACCCTGCCATTAACTGGAAAAACTACTCGTGCACCCACACCTTTGCCCAACGGTTCTTGGAATTCATAAATTCCAGTGCCTTGGATCAACTAATTCATAGCCCCACCAGGGGCTCCAATATCCTAGAACTGGTCATTACCAACATGGGAAATCAATGCTCCACACCTATGGTAACCCCCTCGTTGGTCAGGTCAGACCATAAGTTAATCCCCCTTAACATCCACATCCCACCCCCACCCCCGAGTAAGGAAACCTCCATAAAAAACTTCTCCAAGGCCAACTTCATGCTACTCAAGTCAGAAGTTACAAACATCATGACACCCATGCAGACAGAAACTGAAAGATCGACTGCTGAGTCCTACACTAAGGCACTGTACGAGTACATCCACTCATGCATGAATCATGCCATCCCAAACAGAACCAAGATGCTCTCCTCCATAAAAAGGAAGCCAATCTGCTGGTCCCCTGGCATAAACAAACTTTACAACAAAAGGAAAAAAACTGTTGCAGAAAAGAGGAAAATCCCAAGATGCAAAAAACTTCCTTACCAGCCTCAGTAGGAAGCTGAGATCCCTCATAACATCCTCCAAAGCTAGTTACGAAAATAAAATTGCCAAAATTTTCAAAGACAACCACAAGGCATTCTATAACTATGTCAAGAATCTAAATGGCAATGCTCAGATCTGCTTTGAGCTACAACAGAATGTCATTAAATATACTGATCCCAAGGATATTGCCAATATCCTGGCAGATCGATTCAGTGCCAACTTCACCCCCCTCTCACCCCCTAAATGGTCCATCTCAATACTGGAGGTTTGCGAAATTCCGGTAATAACGGCCACACAGGTAAAAACGCACTCTCCAAAGCTAAGAATACAGCATCCATGGGACCAGATGACATCCTGGGCTGTGTACTACATGAACTACAAAATGAACTGGCACCTCACATAAGTGTCATGTTTAATCATACTCTCACCTCAGACTTCGTGCCCACTGAGTGGCGCACAGCTACAGTTATCCTCCTCCACAAGGGGGGATCCACCTTGGATCCCAGGAACTACCGCCCCATCAGTCTGACGAGCCTGAACTGCAAGGCCATGGAACATATTATCATGGAACTTATAAACAAAGACATTGGCAACCTTAAAACACTGGACCCCACCCAGTTTGGGTTCGTGAAGGGCTGATCTTGTCTCCTGAACCTTACTTGACTTCTTCGAATCAGTCTCCAGAGCCGTGGATGAGGGTAAGGCAGTCCACACAGCTTATCTGGACCTCGCCAAGGCCTTTGACACCATCCCCCACTCCGGAATCATAGATAAAGTTACTAAGCTGGGCATTAATCCCTACGTCACTCGATGGGTTGCCAACTGGCTTACTGACAGAACCCACACTGTAAAAGTAGCTGACTCCAAATCCAGCTCCAGACAAGTGACAAGTGGAGTACCTCAGGGTTCAGTCCTGGGACCTCTCTTGTTTGGCGTCTACTTCTCTGAAGTACAAGCCAACACTAAGGGACTCTGGCTAACAAAGTTTGCAGATGACTGCAAACTGGGAGCCATTACTGAATCCCCAAATGATGTGGATACTCTACAAAATGGGCCTTACAGAAACAGATGCTTGGTGCCAGAGCCATGGGCTCAAGCTCAATGCCAAGAAATGTATAGTTATCCCCTTTGGGAAAAAATATGTGCCTGTGAATTATCACATAGGTGGCAGTACACTAAACTCCGGAAGTGTGATAAGAGACTTAGGTACACAGGTGGACAGTGGTCTCACCTTCAATAACCACATCGCCACAACAGTCAGGAAATCCTTCTATGTGGCACACCTCATCACTAAGGGCTTTTCATCCAGAAAAAAGGAGGTCATTGTCCCACTGTACTCATCCCTCATTAGACCCATTATAGAATACAACACCCCATTTGGTATGTACCTCTCAAGACATCTGCAACAACTGGAAAGGCCGCAGAAATACCTCACTAAAAGAATCACAGGCCTAAAGCAGATGCCCTATGCTGACCGCCTTAAAAAACTCCAGCTATACTCTGTCGTATATTGTCTACTCCGAGGCGATCTCTGCTTAACATACAGGGCCATGCCAAACCCAGAGCTGTTGGACATGCTACACTTAAAGAAATCCTAATCCCTCAGAGCCACACACTCCAGGGATCTAAATCTTGTCATCACAATAAACAAAACATTCTGGAGGGATAGGTTCCTGACCCAGAGACTCCCGTCCTCAGACTCTGGAATAGACTGCCCATACATGTGAAGCAGAGTGCCTCTTTGGCCCTCTTCAAAAGGAACCTTGATGATTGGATGGGAGAAAGGAAATTCACCCCGGGGATCACGTCAGTTGCCCTGCTAGACAGGGGTCCAGGGAAGTAAATAGTGTGGGAAGAAATAGCCAGGGAATTGCTATGGCTAGGCTTTTATAAGCCCTAGGGCCGATAGCCTAGTACCAACCTATGACTTTGCTCTTCAACCTGATGGCTTTCTGCAGAAATTGTGGAATCAAAGGCATTGGTGGAAATGCATTAAAGGAGACCAGGGGGCCAACTTTCCTCACTGGGGGGATTAGGGCAAAACAGCTACTCCACTTGTTGTTTAGGGGAGAGGCAAAAAGATTGCAGCAAGCCTAACCCCATGATCAGAAAATTTTCTCTGACACTCTCTGATTGAGGGACCATTCATGAGGTTGGAGAATGGAAATGCTTAATTTGTCTGCTATCACACTGGACTTCCCCGGAATGTGCATTGCTGTGAGAAAGTGGTTTGATGAGATCACCCACTGCCACACTCTTAGGGCTTCTCGACATAGTAGGCAAGACCTGGTTTCTCCTTGTTTGTTGATATACCAGACTACTGACATGTTGTCTGTTTGAATCGCAATCGTTCCAGAGGGGAGAGCATCCTGAAACGCTTGCAACACCAAAAGCGCTGCCCTTATCTCTAGAATACTGATGGATAATGAAGCCTCTGTTGGGGACCAAGTGCTTTGGACTGTCCTTCCACTGTAATGTCCTCCCCACCTCAGCAGGGAGGCATCCGTGGTCACTGTGGCCTTGGGCTGAGGGGGAGAAAAGGGACATCCTTGTAGAATTTGTTCCGAATGAGTCCACCATGTTAGATCTTTCTCGCAAATGTTAATGATGGAAACGGATGTGAGCATGGGATGGGAAAGTATCGACCATTGTGCCACAAGCAATCACTGTAGAATTCGCATACGATATCTGGCCAGGTGTAAAAAGAGTTATTGATGCTGCCAAGGAGCCTAATGTTTGGAGGACTAATTTGGCAAGCACTTTGTTTCTGCTGATTATGGTCGAGACTTGTCTTTGAATTGTCAGCAATCTTTGCAGAGGAAGAAAGGCTATGGTGGTTTTGTATTTAACACAGCACCTAAGAATTCTAGGACTTGGGTAGGTTTCAGGTGACATGTTTCGTAGCTGAATGTTATTCCCAAAAAGGAGCACGTTTGAAGGACCTTTTGTCTGACTTCTACGAGTTGATGCCTGGACGTGGCAGTGATGAGCCAATCGTCTAAGTATGGAAACACGTGGAATCCGTGCAGTCTCAAGTGAGCTGCTACTACTGCCATACATTTATAGGTTCATAGGTTCATAGGTTCATACTAGGCTATCTGCCCGAGGGCATTTACAAGCCTAGCCCATAGTTTTGTGGCTTACGCCACCCCTTTAGTATGGGGAACTATACCCATTATTTTGCTGTGCCTCTGTTGAGCAGTGACACTGAGGTAATCCCTGGGGTATATCTGCGATCTCCCATCCATTGGTCAAGATTTCTCTTGAACAAGGCCAGCGAGGTGCTCTGCCTCACATATACCGGGATTTTATTCCACAGCATAGGGAGTCTTTGGGTGATGAATCTATCCCTCCAGCACGTCCTATTAATAGCCGTGTCGAGGTTTAAGTCTCCCGCCCTTGTGGCTCTGACGGATCTAGATTTTTGAGGTGAAGCATATTCATCAAATCTGGGTTTGACATGGCCTTGTATGTTAGGCAAAGGTCACCTCTGAGCAAGCGGTGGCGACTGAATAGAGCTGGAGTTCTTTCAGTCGGGCAGCATAGGACAGATGTTTGAGACCCTTTATCCTTTTGGTGAGGAACTTTGTGGCCTCTCCAGCTGCTGCAAGTGTCGGGTCAGATACATTCGAATGGGGCATTGTACTCAATCATTGGTCTGATGAGTGATGAGTATAGGGAGACTATGACCTCCCTTGATCTAGATGAGAATCCCTTCATGATAAGGTGGGCAATGTAGAAGGTCTTCCTAACTACTTTAGCTACATGGGTGTCGAATGACAGACTACTATCAACCTGGGTCCCCAGGTCCCTGATAACTTCTTCTGTACTCAGTGGATTGCCACCTATTTGGTAGCTAGGGGTAACCTTGTTTTTCCCGAAGGGTATGACTATGCATTTTTTGGCATTTAACTTTAGGCCTTTGGTGTACACCCTGGGGGCTGTGGTGAAACCAAAGGGCAGTACTCTGAACTGGTAGTGACTGGCTCCCAGCTGGAAGCGTAAAAACCTCCTGGGCTGCCTGTGCAATTTTATGTGATAGTATGTGTCTTGGAGGTCTGTGGATCACACCCAGTGTTCCTTTTCCAACAAATGGAAGAATGGACTGAACCGTGACCATTTGGAATTTGGTTCGACAAACCGGTTTGTTTAGTTTGCTGAAATCTAGGATAGGGTTCCAGTCCCCTGTCCTTTTTTGGCACTAAAAAAATCTTGAGTAAATTCCAGATCCTATCTGGTCTGGGGGGACTTTTTGGATGACTCGCTTTTCTAGCAGGTTTTGTATTTCTAGTGCTGCCTCTTCCGTTTGATTGGGTGGAACATCCAGGATTTTTCTGTAGGATGATGGACTGAGAGAGAAGGGTATAATATAACCTCTGTATATAATTCCCTGCACCTATTTGTCGGAAGTTATCTGTACCTAGGCTCTCTGGTTCAGGGAAAAATTACCCCCAACTGCCATGAAAGGACGGCAGTCGCACATCCATTATGGAGGATTGGGAGGGTTTACCAAAGAAAGAATCTTGGAAACCCTGGTTTTGCTGACCCCCTCTGCTCTGAGAGTGGTGTCTTTCATTGGAGTTCTCCCCTCTAACCCTGTGGGAGCTCTCACTACATCTGTAAGGAAAGGACCCTTGGGAATTATTGAACCACATTTTTCCACCAGTACCTTGGTTCCTAGAAAATAAGTCTCTGAGGGGTGGAAAAACATATGCCCACTGCAGAAAGAGTCTTTCCATCTTTCTCACATCTAGTGAGTGTGTCTTTCACTTTGGGCCCAAATAAAGACATGCCGTCAAAAGCAGCACCGATGAACATAAACTTGAAGGGTTCAACAAAGTCACACAAACACATGCAAGAGTTTCTCCTTAAGGCTACGCATGAACCGATAGCTCTTGTCGTCCCTTCGGCTGCATATGAAATGAGCCTCATGGACGAGTTCGAAATGGAAGTCAAGGTGGCCAACTGACAACTTACAGACTCCCAAACATTGTTAAGTAATGAATCCTGAGAGTGTACCTGAAAGTTCTTTAATCAGATCCCTCTGTAACCTCATAAAATGTGACAGATAATTCAAAAACCTAGACTAAAGGTTGATGAGGCATAAATTAGTTCCCTAGTCTATCCATCATCCTGGACTCCTTGTTATGAGGATGAATAGTGGAACTCTCATCTGACAGTTTCTTTTTGGCGGCTGCTGCCATAACCATGGTAAGCCCTTGGTCCAGAAGGGTTTGTGTAAGGGTGCAGTAATAATTTTGTCTCGTCTCCAGGGTATCGGCTCAGTAGTGTCGGGGGCCTTCCACACCTGCTGAGAGATCAACTCAAAGAGTTCATCAGTGGGTGGGGTTACCCAAGAGGTAGACGGTTGGGTGCCAAAGGCGTGCAGGTACATAGATTCTTCCAACGTAGGATTGCTGCACTGCCAACCACCTCTGTTTCAAAATTTCAGGATGTCTCTAAAGGAAGCATCTTCAGGATGTGATCATAGGGTACATTCGCCCTCCTAGAAATCTGTGTCTTCAGTGTATGATTCTTCATGAGAATCAATGAGTCTCCTCTTACACTTCATCTTTCAAAGATCCTCCTCAGCGGGAAGCTCTGGGGAGGTGCTGGAAGAAGACATTCACAAATGTGGGGTTCCCTGAGGCCTAGACACCTGTTACCCAGCTGGAGGAAGTGGGTGAGGCTGTGGAGCAAGGAGTGACTTGCCAGATTGCTCCGAGGGGGGAGGAGGACTGACTGATGTCTTGAAGTAGACAGAGCCCTCTCCATTGTTTCAAAAATCAATCCACCCATGGTAGAAAGAAAGTCCAGGCCCAAAACAGCAGCAGTCAGCACCACAGTCTCCCCACAACAGGGGCAGATGTCTCCCAAAGCAGAAGCCAGGGCCGAGATGATCCATGCTGAGGCTCTGGGGAAGAAAGATGACTCCAAAAAAACTTGGGTCGAACCAAACTCCTCAGAACCAGCAGGACAGGTATGGCCCGGGAGGTCTCCGATTCCAACCAATCTGGAGAACTCAGAGAGTCACAATTGGTGCCGAAGAAAAGGACCACTTTGCCGTAGAAGTCAGAGGAGGAATGTTGCTTGGAGGGGTGGAAGTAGAAGGTCCCTGACCTGATGGGGTAGGAGGCCTAGAGGTCCCAGTGACTCCTAGTGCCCAGAGAATCTTTCTCAACACTTTTCAGCTCTTCCTTGGTAAAACCTTTGGAAGAACGAGTGGACTTGACTTTGCAGGGGAAGAAAGTCAATCCAGGAAGGGAGGATGAAAGCCTATCCGGAAAAGGGTCAATCAACAGAGAATACCTGGACCTGGGTATGGCTATGAACTCTTTGGTTAGCACTGAAGCAGACAGTGTCAAAGACATTGTCCTTTCTGAAGACAAAGTGGAAGAAACAGATGGCATCATCTGTTTAGCTGTGGGTTCCGACATGGCAGGTGGAACTGACAATTTTGATTTGTTCATGATCGGGCCCGAGGAAGGTATCAGCACCAAGGAGCTACACTTTTTTGCCTCCGAGGTTTTAGAAGATGAGGTGGATAAAGCAGGACTGGATACAGAATATTTACATTTTTGTTTGGTAGAATGTTTAGAAGGTGACAAAGAAATGGCCTCTCTGAAGAAGGAGGGTAGCAAGCCTTTCAAAATCAGCTTATTTTTCCCCTCCACTAGAGCCCTATGGATAAAAAAATGACAAATGGAGCAATCTTCTTTCCAGTGGAGAGGACCTAAACAGAAAACACAAAGTGAGTACTGATCAGAATAAGGTATTTTGTGAGAGCACTTAGTACACCTTTTAAAACCAGCAGGGGCTTTCTCTCTCTGTCTTTGTCCGCCATGGAAAGGGCAGGAAAGACTGAATCATGGCACATATATATTCAGACAGAAACACGTCCACACATACAGGGAAAAGAGATGTAAAGATAGAAACTTTTTTTTAAAGGGGGGAAGGAAGAAAGAAATGGAATACCAACAATGGGATGTAAAGGTAGCTACCAAAAGGGTATATGGAAAAGGGTCTATATCAGAAGACCAACAGCTAAGAACACCAAACACCCTTACCTCGACACTGCTTAACTGAATGTGAGAAATGTCAAATGGCCAGAACAGCGATTTTTTTTCTCAGGGAAAAAAATCGCTGGGCCATTGTCAGGAGTTTGCCATTTCCTCCTCTGTAGTGCAATCTCGGAGTAGGTATATTTAAGTAGGTGGGGTGAGGTGCAAAGCCCCCCACTTTAATTTGTCTGTTGGTTTGTTTTTGTGTTTTTTTTTTTTTTTTTTGTTGGCCCAGCGATTTTTTTCCCTGGGAAAATAAATTGCTGTTCTGGCGGTTCAACATTTACTGCTTTCGGTTGAGCAGTGTCGAGGTAAGGGTGTTCAGTGTTTTTAGCTGTCGATGTAGTGATATAGACCCAATGGAAGATACTAGCAATAGTACCTAAGATGTACTAAATGTGAGAAAAGACAGTCAAGAACTGGTCAAAAGAAGTGCGATAGGCTAAAAAAGAAAGTACTCAACAAGGAAGTGAAACATATGAAGAAAAACTATCAAAAATTTTACTTATCTGAAAAGAGTTTGAGAGTAAAAGTAACAACCACATCTGACGCTGAAAGCAGCAAACCAGATCTGAAGTATTTAACCAGGTGTATTACGGGTAATGGGGAAGCTAAAGAGTTTTTGGTACCCATGAGTTTTAGCAAGTGACCGACTCAGTTCTGAGGGATCAGAACCAAACCCATCCATTGAGGATAACATGAAAATTGACAACTTCAGATCAAAAATGTTTTGCCTTGATCACCTCTGGAAAGATGCATATTTTCTTATTACACAGCTTGTAGCAGCCGCTCTTGAGGAAGCTTCCACAGAACCATAGCTGCATTTTATGCTGTGTCTATCCACTGGAGTGGCCTGAGTTACCATAGATAAAGCCTACTGTTTACTGCCTGGCTCTTCTAAAGTAGATAAAGATTTATTTAGATTCTCTAAAATAGACAGCAGGTATTTAATCATCTAAGTTTGATAATTCAGCACTCAAAATGCAAGAGTAGAAGATGAATACACTTTCTTCCCCAATCTGTCCATTGATCTACTGTCTTTATCAGATGGGAAAGTGTTAGCAGCAGGTAGTAGCTTAGAGGGTTTGTTTGTGGACATGGAGAACACAGAAGGATCTGATAGTTGGTTTTAGTATAGGAATTTTACTTCTTCAGGTACTTTGTAAAGTCTATAAGGCCTTTTAGAGGCTAGTGGCTGTGAGTCAGGAGTACTGGAGGTAGATGCAAAAATATCAAGGAATGCCTCCAGAACAGGAGCTACAGGTCCAGGGGCAGGAGTGCCCACTTCCTAGAGGTTATACTCTCTTTTTTGTACATCAGAAATCTGTTTAAATTCCCATTCATAATGTTTCATCATATTAACCATGGTTTTCCAAAAAGGAAGACTCTTCAACAGGAGACACTGGGGGGGCAGAGAATCCTCATCATCAAAAGCAACTTGGCCAGGGGAATGTATCTGTGAGGAATAAGCCAATGAGTGCTCACCTGAGTCAGATTCATCCTCTTCATCCTCAGAAGATAATTTTATGTGTCTCTTCTGGCAAGTGGTAGGAGAGTTAGAAGCAGGAGTAGACCCTGCAAAGGATGAAGGTCTGATTGCCATAATGGCCTTAAACAGGCCTTGTGAGAAATCCATCAACTCCTTTTCCTTGGATGCCTGAGGTGAAGGAAAGAATAGTTGTGTAAGAACTTACAATAACCTTAGATGTCCTTCTCTTCCATGTTGCAGTATTCATAACTGTAGGGAGGTTGCTGCCTGCAGCACTGGACATCCGGCCAATATCCCCAAGTCTTATAATCAGGGGCGTGTGCAACATTGCATGTCAGAGCCATAAACTGACGCTGGCTATAAAAGTGATGCCTGCAAGTACCCACTTCAGAAATGACTGCCGCATACATTAGTACCCCTGGGAAGCTAGAAAAAGAAGCTTTTCAGATCCACATATGCTACCAGGCCAGAAGGAACCTAATTGAAGTATGTGCCTGTTGCTGTGCCCCATTTGGATGGAAAGAAGGTAGGGAAATGCCACCCCAGATGGATAAACAGAATAAGAGGGGGGTAGGAGGAGAGAACTGAATACTGCAACATGGAAGAGAAGGACATCTAAGGTTATGGTAAGTTCTTACACAACTATTCTATGTCCTTCTATTCTCATGTTGCACTATTCATAACTGCAGGGAGAGTACCAAAGCTTTAGGTATGAGCCTAGGATGTAGGTTGAGGGGCCTGGTCTATGAGACCCCGTAAAACTGATCTAGCAAACCCAGTTATGGCTCTAGAGATCAAATCTAGCTTGGAGTGCTTGGTAAAGGTATGGACTGAGGACCAGATGGCCACTTCCAGTATGGAAGCATCATCCTCCCCCCTAAAAAAGCTGCTGAAGAAGCAGCTGCCCTAGTAGAATGAGCTCTCACATTGGCAGCTAAACCTTTTCCATGAAAGGAGTAACAAGCAGAGATAGCTTTAGAAATCCATGACGACATAATGTTTAGAGACTGGCTTTCCCAAGGCCCTTGGGTGAAAGGAGACAAACAGCTGGTCGAACTTTCTAATGGATTTGGTCTTGTCCAGGTAATACCTAAGTTGGCTATGAATATCCAAGGAATGCAGAGTTATTTAAGAGGAATTTTGAGGTTGAGGGAAGAAAACAGGAAGGTTAATGGTCTGATTCAAGGACAGTTCATTAACCATTTTAGGAATGAAGGAAAAATTAGTCCTGAGGGAGACCCTGTCCTTATGGAAGATTAGGTAAAGAGGGGTAGCCATCAGGGATTGAATTTCTGAGACTCTCCTGGCAGATGTGAGGGCTACCAGTAGTACTGTTTTCCAAGTACATAGCTTCAGTGATTCTGAATGAGCTAGTTCAAATGGAGGTAGTGTGAGTTTCTCAAGGACAAAATTGAGGTCCCATGAAGGAAGTATCAGTTTATGAAGGGGTCTGATATGGAGGACCCCTCTTAGGAACAGTTTTACCTCTAATCTGGATGCCAAAGGAGGTACCAAGGGAAGTCAGGTGGAAATGGCTGACAAGTGTACCTTAATGGAAGAGTAGGTCAGTCGTAAATGTAGAAGCTCACACAAGTAAGAAAGGACCATAGGAACAGGAATAAGAAAAGGATCCTGTTTCTTTTGACACCACCTGGAAAATCTTTTCCATTTTGACACACAATTTCTCCTGGTACTAGATTTTCTGGCCTCCTGCAGGACATTGAGTACATCCTCTGAATACAGGTGTCTGAAGGGGATCAGAACTCTATCACCCATAGAGTGGGTCTGAGGTTGAGCACCTGAGGGTGTATGGGAGAACCCCTGTCTTGTATGCGTAAGTCAAACCAGTGGGGTAACCTGTGGTGTTTGCCCTTGGCTAGTAAGCGAAGTAGGGGAAACCAATGCTGTCTTGGCCAAAAGGGAGTCAGCAGCAGGATTTTTGGTCTGTCCCTCTGAATCTTCAGAAGGACTTTTTGAATCAGTGTGAAGGGGGGAAAGGCATAAAGATACATCCCTGCCCAATAAAAAGAGAAGGTGTCCACCTTCCAAGTCTGTGGATGTGGATCACTTGTGCAAAACAGAGGCATCTGCCTGTTCTGGGAGGAGGCAAACTGATCTGCCTGTGGAATACCCTACTTGTGAATAAGATCCAAAAACACCTCCGAGTGAAGCATCCATTCGTAAGAGGGAGCAGAGGTTCTGCTGAGATTGTCAACACATTCTCTGTGAAAAGAATGTACACTGCACACAGGTAAATGTGTAGTTTTGCTGCTAAGGACCAAATCTGAGTTGCAAAAATGCATAGTGGGTAGTACTTTGTCCCCACTGCTTGTTGATATAACACAGGACAGTTATATTGTTTGTGACTACTTTCGTGGTACCTGGTAGGAGAATTTGGTGGAATGTTTGCAATGTTAGGAGAAGGGCCTTCATCTCTTTGATGCTAATGTGGTCCCTTTGCCTGAGTGAGGACCATTCTCCCTGAACTTTGTTTTGTTTGTTGTGGATTTGCAAAACTGCTCCCCAACACAGGTCTGAAGCATCTGTGAAGATTTGTTGTAAAGGTGGGGGGATCTGCAAAGGTATACCTTGACTGACGCGGATGACTGCAATCCACTATTCCAGTTCTTTTTTCAGGCATGGAAGGAGAGGTAGGGGAATATCCAGAGGGTGGGAATGTTGGTTCCACTGACTCTTCAGCACCCATTGGAACTTCCTCATATGTAGCCTTGCATGGGTATCAAGGATTCCATGTGGCCTAGAACTCTCAGGAATTCCCTGGCAGATAAGGTTTGGAGAGAGAGAGAGAGGTGTTTGGAGGTAATGTGTGATGGTTTCTACCTTCTGGCAAGGAATGATGGCTGTCATCTGGTCTGTTTTTATCCTGCACCCTAAGAAAACCAGGACTTGGGTTGGTGTCAGGTGAGACTTTTCCTGGTTCACAGTGAACCCTAGGTTTTCCAGGGTTTTGAACACCATGCATAGATGATGGCAAAGGGTGTGGCTGTCCTGGTGAAGCATCAAGAGGTCGCCCAGGTATGGGTATATTTGAATGTCCTGCATTCTGCAGTGGGCGATAACTGGAACTAGGCACTTTGTGAATACTCTGTGGGCTGTGGAAAGCCCAAATGGCAATGCAGAAAACTGAAAATGCAAGGAATCTACTGAAAAGCATAGAAATTTCCTGTAGCTGGGGTGAATGGGAATATGAAGGTAGTCATCCTTCAGATCTAGGGATACCATGAAAGCTTAGCAAGAGATGAGAGGTAGGAAGTGGTGCAAGGTGAGCATTTTGAAGGTAGGCACCTTGAGTAATAGACTGAGGACCGACAAATCCAGAATTGGTCACTGAGGGTTATCTTTTCTTGGGACCAAGAACATCCTGGAGTAAAACCCTTGTTTGTCTGGTCTAGAGGTACTCTTTCTATGGTGCCCTGAGCTAGGAGCTGATCAAGGATTGGGGGAAAAAGATGAAGCTAACTTGGAGGGGGTTGGGGTATCCCCTGAAAAGGAGGAAGTGTTCACCAAGTCATAAAGTATCCTTTCTGAATGATGGAGAGGACCCAAGCCTCCGAGGTAATTTTCCAGCCAAGAGGGTAGGGAAAGGGTGAGGTGGAGGGACAGGGGAATGGAGGTGGGTAATGGGTTGGTATCACAGTGGAGGGGCTCTGTCTGGGTCAGGCTACCTCCGAAAGGAAGTGGGAGTGGAAGAAGAAGATGGTTTAAGAGTGGAGTGTTTCCCAAGTTGTCTCCATCTCTTAGCCTGTGGGGCAGTAGACTGAGATGACTGCATCCTAACAAAGGTGGTCCTTTGAGGATAATTCATATGGTACCTAGGAAAAGGGGGGACTAGCAAATGTTTTAAATTTTGTAACTCCTTGCCCTTTTCCTGTAGGGATTTAAGGAGCTCTGCAGAAGCTGCAACAAAAAGAGCCGTACTATCAAGTGGTGCATCCAGCAATTTGGATTGGACATCCATGGGAAGGGGCTGGAGCCTCACCCAGGAATATCTCCTCAGGACTGAACCTGAGGCTGCGGATTTGGAAGATGCCTCTACTGCATCATAACTGCACTTGGAGTGCCTGGTCACCTGGGAGGTGGCAGAGATCAAAGGGGAAAGTTGTGACTTAGCAGGAGAGTCTCACACATCTGTTTTAAGTGCAGAGGCTTTTGACGGGGTATCTAAAGTAAACCTAGCTATGTGTGTTTGATAATTTAGGGCTCTGATGGCTAGAGTGGAGGAAGTATTGACTTTCTTCCCTAGATTATCCATAAATTTGTTGTCCTTGTCTGTGACAAACAGAGAAATGGAAGACAGCTGCCTGGATGCTTTATCTGCTGACACTGCTGTGTATCCTGAGGAACTTTATAAAACCTATCTGGATGTTTGGAAGCTGAGAATCAGGGGCCTGAGATGCAGCCAGAAAGGCATCAGGAAAGGCTGGGAGCAGGGGAGGGACTGCAGATGGGGAGGGCTGGTCCATCTGCAGTAATTTAAAGTATCTCTTTTTAGTTTCTAAAACATTTAATGCCCGCCATTCACGCATAAGAAAAATGGTGTCCCCAAAGGAGAATTCTTCCCCTGGAGATTCAGGACTAAAAGTGTAATCCTCTTCAGGGATAATGAAGTCCTTGGAAGATTCAATCTGGAAACAATAAGTAAGTGATTCATCAGAGAAGTAGAGTTCTTCCCCTGAATCCTCTAAGGCCTGTACAGGTGTAGGGGCTGGAAGGCCTGGAAGGCTATGAAAAGATTTTGGGAAAAAGCTTACCATCCAGGAGTTGGTTCTGTTTCTCTATGTTTTAATTTCTGTTTCCTCTTTAGAGGAGTAGAAGGATGTGTTGGTTTAGAAGCAGACGCCTGGGAAGATGGAAAGGCAGGAGTAGGCCCCTCTGACTCCATGAGCCGTGGTTCCCCATTGCCATCAGAAGCTGATGGCTGATCAACCTCAGCGGACATACTCTGCATTTCTGCTGAACCGGCTTCCACCATGGTTCCCGGTTCTAGCTGTAAAACAGACATCCAATAGGACCCCGAGCTAACATCTGCCTCGAGAGTCTAACTCCTGAGGTGCAGCATGGGCATCAAGCCTAACTTTCTTGGCCTTCTTCCTAGGCGGCTCATCAGAGGTACCTACCTCACCCTCCATGCCTAATGCCAGATGGCGGAGTCTCTGGTTTTCTAAGTAAAGCTTTAAGGAAGCCAGACAGCTGCATAGCGTTTTCGGTACAAAACACTTGTAGATGTCACAAGACATATGGTAGTGACCTTCACCTAAACAGAACAGGCACTTATCATGCATCTCCTTAAGTGGAATTTGTCTTCCACAAGGACACTTCCCTTTCCTAGCTGATATGTACATTTGAAAACCTATAAGAAATGAAACAAAAAAACCAAAAGGGTACTTCTCTGTATTGGATGGCCGAAACAAATGAACAAACTGATTCCCAGAGCTGGCAATCAGAAGTCCATAGATCACTGAGGCCGAAAAGTTCTGAAGTAGGTACATGCAGACGTCACTTTTACAGCCGACATCAGTTTATTGCTCTGACATGCAATGTCGCACATAACCCTGATCCTGAGACTTTGGTATACTGGCCGGATGTCCAGTGCTGCAGCAACCTTCCTACAGTTATAAATATTCCAACATGAGAATAGAAGGACATCATGTTTGGTCTTTTGTTTTTTTCTTTTTGGGTGAGACATCTGCTTTCACTAAACACAGAGGTTTCGAACCTGACGTACCTTGATAAGTGACACAGGTATTTCCTCTCTAACTAGGATCTGTGGCATACCCTCAGGTGCTTTGAAAATAACCAAACAGGGTTCCTCCTTCTTACCATAATGAGAAATTTCTGACATGCAAACCTCAGATGACATACCAGCCTAGGTCGGGTCTCGGTAGTGGGTATCTGGGCAAGTGTCAGGCGTACAAAAGGTTTCAATACCTCAACAGGTAAGTCTGTGTTTGTTTGGACAGTCCGTTTCAAGCCTAAGCCTCTTAAACGTTTTCTTTTGAATGGGTGGAAGGGTTTACCATCTTGACTTGGGCAAAGTACTTAATGCGGTGGGTCTCCAAGTAGGAGTTGAGAAATGAAAGATGAGTTTGTAAGATCTTGGGAACAAAGGACTGACAGATCATATGAATCTTCCTAAAGTCCTGTTCTGCACCTAAACAGAAAAGATACTGGGAGTTGAGAGCCTTGAAGGAGATCTGCCTACTGCAATCACACTTTCCCCTTCTATCAAACATCTAATAACAAGCAACCACAATTTTAATCAAGAAAAAACAAGGAAGGTTCCTCAAAGGGGCAATTACCTGAGCTAGTGAAACCAACAACCATGTACAAAGCAGATCAGCAGGTCAGTGACCTACGTTCAGACCGATGGCGAGATTGTCTGGGGATTCACACTCATATGTACACTTTTGGACCCTTACATCAGTGTGCTTAGGTCATACATTGGACGTATGGCTGTATGGAAGGGTTTAGCTTTGCTACCCTAGCTGGACATCCAGGTTATTTGTTGAGACAGTCCAACAGTTTGGAATACTGCCTGAAGTAATCTAAGAAAGGACATCATGCATGCTTCTGACCTAAGTAATCACCTTACCCAGCTATAACTGGGAGCAAATTGTATTAATTTATGAATGTTAGAAATAATAACAAGAATACCTATACATCTATTTCAGCGGCAGCTCAAACAATACATGGACAATTTTCAGTCCTTATTCAAGAATATCAAACATGACAACTACACTAAGTGAAACAAACATTAAAAATAATTAAAAAAAACTACAACTGGGTTAGCCAATGTGCACATCTGGACAAGTTCCCAGGGACAACAATTGCTAAAAATCACTGCAAATGAGAACTGAGCCATTACATCTTAACCAGAGGGGGGAAGTCTGGAGGCTTCCTAGTCAAAAGACAAAGCCAATAAATTCACTATGCCCTAGCAAGCTTAATCATCCACTGCTTCAGTTCTGTATATCCACTATATCTTTCAGGAGCATACCTCTCAACCTCTTAGTGCAAAAAAAATCTGGACAAACCCTGACAAAATTGGGGGGACAAAGGCCCAAAAATAGGGACAGATTTTATATACTGCTTTTAGAAGCTTACAAAATTGCTAGAATAACAGGATTTGTCAGAACATGGATTTTTCTGAAGGATATGAACTCTGAAACAGAAACGTATATCATTATTTAATGACTTCAATCATCGGATCATCCCAATGATTTGCCAGAAAAATCACAAATTTTATTAGGAACAGACCAAAAATATGAGGCCAAAATCTGGACTTTCTGTGAAAATTTGGACAATGGAGGGGTATGTTTGGGAGCCCTAGACAGCTGCAAAAGCCTTTTAAATTCCAAATCAGTACACTCAGTCTCTCATAAACTCCATGCAATTAACCATATAAGAAAGATTCATATCCTCTTCCACCTTCATAACACCACTCATTGTCCCAGTCCTCTTCTACCATCATACCACTCATTGCCCCAATTAAACAACATACATGACGACGCAATAAATGCGTATGTGATGGGTCAAGATTGCTACTTCAAAAACGGGAGTGCTACAGAATCCTGAAAGCCCAAAATCCTGAAGACCAAATTCCTGAGACCAAATTCCTGAGAACAAAATCCTGAAAATTCAAAATCCTGAAAACTCAAAATCCTGAAAACACTCAGGATACCAACACTTACTATATTCCAGCACAAGTACATACAGAAACATATTACCTTTCAAATATACGCAGGGGGGCAAGCCCCCCTGCAACCCCCATACCCCCTGCTATTTAAATACAACAACTCCAAGATTGCACTCCAGTACACTAAGTGCAATCTCGGAGTTGATATATTTCAGTAGGGTGAAGGGGGGCTTGTCCCCCTGCTTATACTTGGAGAAGAGTAACATGGTTTGTGTTTTATTTGTTTCTGTATGTACTTGTGCTTGAATATAGTAAGTGTTGGTATCCTGTGTGTTTTCAGGATTTTGAGTTTTCAAGATTTTGAACTTTCAGGATTCTGTAGCGCTCCCTCAAAAACATAACTAACTTAACTGTCTATATACATACACATCCAAATGCAGCTGAGCAAGCTCCCCAACTCCATCTCAGACAAAAATTTCTAAATGTGAATAACATTTAATTCTTTCAGTAAGAAGAACTGCACAGAATATCACTCTGTTTTAACTACTTACTATATAACACTCACTGTGAAAGGACATAACTTTAGGGTAAACATACATATATATCACTCTGCCAACTAGTTAGAGAAACCCTACAGATTCTTAAAGATAATCTGAAGCAATGCATTGATTTACTAGGTTAATTAGTATTACCCCAGATCCCCAGACAATCAAATGGGGATAACACATCCTATGTTAATAAGTTGCAAATACTAAATCTTCCAAGTAATGAGAAATGTAAAAGTTTAAGAATTTGAACATAGACTTTTCTCAGTTTTGCCTAACTGTTGTCACTATATTATTCCACATAAATCAAGTAGAATAAATATTCCTTTTGCAGTTCTCACTTTATATAGGACCAATCCTCATCTCTTATACTGTACTCATCATCTATCTGCTTGTGATACCTGTTTTCATTATGGCAAGCCCACTTTAAAACAATAAACCTCATCAGGTAGGTGATGTTTACACTCAGCCAGATAATTTTCTTTTATATCTTCATTTGCACGTAGTTGTATTATACCAATCTGTCTACAGAAAGTATAACTATCATACTTAAGTGATCAACACCTTATAAAAGCCCACTGTTCATCTCCATATACAACGCCTTGCTTGACTATGGCAAACCCATGCTAAGCTAATACATCTAACCAAGATGATCAATATTTACTCAAGGCCAAAGCACAGCCTTTTATATAAACATACTGGCCCAGCAAACTACTTTAAACACACTTACAAGTTTACTTATTGCAAACCATAAAATTAATGAGTTTTATTTATGTTTTAATCACATACAACTATAAATCCTTTAGGGGGAATTCAACTTCAGTTTAATATAATCTTAGCTAATATATCAAAAGACTAACAAAACACAGAATTTAAACTACAGGCCCTCCTATATCAGATAGGTGGAGAAACCCTTTGCTTGTTTATTACTACTTTAGCCCTCCTTCGGATGAGACATTAAATGGAGACCCCTTCTAACAGAGTTGGTGGCAGCTTAGGTGGATGTAAAAGATCCCACAATACTTACTGAAAAGAGTAGGGATTTTAATTAATTTTATTTCAGCAAATCTCTAAAATTACATAATTTTACTCTATTTCAAAGATATGCAGTGTTGTTTTACAAAAGAGAGAATTTCCAAACCAGTGCTTTCCATGGCTCCCATATTTTGTTTTACAAAACATTAGCACATTTGGCACACCCAACTCTCCAAAAGACATACATTCATGTAAGTGTTTTAGATAAAGTAGACTGCTCACTTGTTCCATTGCCACAACAAATTAAATCATTAGTTAAATTATTAACAGAAACATATCAATGGTGTTCATATTTTCTAAACATAGTCCAAAATTCTTTAACTCTTAGTTTCTAACAGACCAACAAAGCAATAACTTCAGTTTATAGTTCTATATAATAATGATGCCTTAACAGGTAATTTTAATTTCCTAAATGCCAGAAAAAATCCTGCATAAATTTATGTTTATCACATAGACTCGGTCTTGTACGTAACCCTCTTAGAATTCCCAACCAGGTTCATTAACAAAAAGTTTTCTTTATTGTATAACCCCATTCATGGGATTCTGAAGTAAACATCATTACATATAGTTTCCACTGTTTCATTTATTAAGAAAGCTTCTCGTTTCTACTTTTGTCGACCAGCAAAGATTTAAATGAATGTCTTGTTTTCATCTTTCCAATAAAATAACTGTCCAAAATAATCAGTCAAATAAGGCTTACATATTATTATTTATATCCTTCACTAATGTCTATAAAAATATCACATAATATAGAACTAGATATATCATACCTAATCTACCATCCTGCTTAGGCCTACATAAAATGTCTTTTTTGGGGGGTTTAACCTGTTTCCCCATACATCAGAAAAGATACTACTTACAAGTATAGTTTCCAATTTTTCTGGAACTAACCAGCACTAAGTTTTGTAACTTCTTAAGGAAAAAATAAATGTTTACAGTGAAGTACTTTGTTATATATTCTACAAAATATGTTCCATGTTTGAACTTGACTATAACTTGTAAAATGCCTTTCCTTTGTTCGTACCCAATGACCACAGAACCAAACTGCATATAGAAAAGGTATCTTTGGGGAAAGTAATCCGCTATATATCTACTTAAAAGCAGTATTCAATACACTTTTTATACTTAACATGTAACTGTAATAATTACAATACTTGTTTCATTATGTTTAATAAATGCTGAAAATATCATCTGCATATATCAGTAATGATAGAAAACTTAAGCATATTGTAGATATCTGCATACGGTGATGCCACACCACTATACTGGTAATCAAAGAGCCTCAATCCTTACCACTGGCACCAGTGAGGGACGTACATTGAGAGGATGACAAGGTACACACTCAGTACTACCAAATACAGCTCTCTGCACCAAATTTTCCTTAAGAGCACACAAAGACCACAGTCAGTCCGAGGCTGGTTTCTCTCTCTTTCTCCAGATCCCCAATAAGACTCCCCACTAGCACAGCTATAGAGTTGAGATCTCAGCTGAGTGGCCAAGCCAAGACCTCCAGCACTCTCTCTGTCCAACCAGTGCTTTGTGCCCTGCCAAAGTAGCTGACACACACACTCTTTGAGGTTTGATTTATGCACACACAAACACACCTGGGAAAGGCTGGTACAGGTTTACTAGCTATGCCCCCTTTGGCCCAGACTATAAGGTAGTTATCACTGCCACCAGCCATCTCCTTATCAGTTACTTTAAGGCCCTTAACAAAGGGTGTCCAGTCTTGCTGTGTAATGTTACTATTAATGCAAAAGATAGTTTGACCAAGAACAAGGCTATTAGGAGTGGCCCACGGTGTCACCAAATAAATATGTAAGTACTCTCAGAACTTAAATATCTCTAGACAGATCAGCCACAATGAAATGTTTAAATATATTTGATAATAATAAAAGAACAAACACTACTAAATATATTTTTACAGTGACATCAGAGTTCAAAATCACAAAAAATATTTAAAACAACATTGCAGGACAGTCTCAAATAAAGAAAAAAATATATATAAGCCAAGTTTTGCTATATTCCTGACTTTAAGAGAATTATACTATTCCCTAATAACTTACTTCAGCACAGCAAGGCAGACGTGGTGAATGGAGCTTCTCTAGTTGTTACTGTCAGATCAAAGACAGAATACAGAATGCTGTGTTTCTGTCAGACAGTTCTCATATTAATATCTCAAACATTACTGCTGAGCTAGCTTGCAGAATTACATAATTTCTTGTCATCTGATTTTAGCCCATATGAAACCCCTACTGCTGGAATCTGGCAGTATTTAGCATCTACCTGTGAAAATACATAGACAAGATCTTGGTAGATGCTGGAAGTCATAAAACAATAAAACACTTCCAAGACAATACAAAAAGTTACTTGGTTTTAGACATTGTGTCTCTTTGCTGCCATAAAGTAAATTAATTTCAACAATTTTTCTGAAATTTAACAAACTGAGGTTAGCCTCCTGTATTCCAGTTACCACTGTTAAAATATATACATTTACACAGTTGCAATAGTGTCTGTACATTTCTGTTTTTTTTTTCCAGTAGGGCACATTGTGGATCCATTTTAAACAAAAGCATTTTGCAAACCCTTTTCAACACAAATCTGTACAAACAAGTCTGTGCACATAACATACAGTTCTAATACATTTGTAACACAAGCATCTTATATGAAGCATGTTGATATTCACAAATGACATATGATTATTTACAAAATTCCAGCTAGCTGGGCTGGCAGTATCTCCTTTTGTCACATATATGTCAAACAAAAGCTAACTTAATGGGAACCATTGTCATAGGCCTCTCTATACATGCATTAATCTGCTCAAAACACCATTAAAAAGAAGTTATGTACCTTCATCTCACCTTCCTTCTTGCTGGTTGGGGTTTGGAGCCAATCCTTGGCTCCGACTCGGCTGATGTGCTATAGCTCGAGAGCTTTTACTGGCTCGAGGCTAACCCCTATCCCAACATGCCTAGCGGTAGCTACGCATATCTCATCTGTAACAGCCCACACTAGACAATCATAGTAAAATGCAAATTTTACTAAACTCTTACACATTTAAGGTTAGGAAGGAAAGAAGAGAAACAATGCATGGTTAACTAACCTGGTATGTCAGCAGGAAACTCAGCCAGTGTAACCAATAAAGGAACTCCTCTTGATCCTCCAGGAAGGGGGAAGGAGGGGGGGTGCAAGAAGGAAGGCAAGATGAAGGACAACAAACATGGGACGTTATGGTAGGCACATAACTTCTTTATGTTATGTTGTCCCATCTCGTCTTCATTCTTGCTGGTTGGGACCGCATCCCCAGCACCTAGTTCTTGGGTGGCTCACTGGAACAAACTCTTCAGGACCGTGGAACCAAAGGATGTCCTATTCCGGGAGACCACATCCACTTTGTAATGAGTGATAAAGGTATGAGGATTTGCCCATGTTGCTGCTGCACAGACTGAATCTAAACTCAGTTTGGCTTGGAAGGCAACAGAGGTAGCTAAGGTCCTGGTTGAATGTCCTCTGGCCCTCCCTGGAAGTGGCTTTTTACACAAATCATAAGAATAACTGATTGTGTCTGACAGCCATTTTGATAAGGTCACTTTTGAAACTGGAGAACCTTGTTTATTGTCAGCAAAGGATACAAACAATTGATCTGATTTTCTAAGGTCTTTGGTCCTGTGTAAATAAAAACGTAATTGTCTATGAACATCGAATTGGTAGAGTCTACACTCTGCCTTGTTGCCATAATTGGGGAAGAAAACAGGAAGCTCAATGGACTGATTTAAATTATACTCTGAACATACCTTTGGCAAGAAGGAAGAATTGGTTCTAAGAGAGACTCTATCTTTGTGAAAAATGAGATACGGCGGGCGACTAGATAAAGCGTGTAATTCAGAAACCCATCTAGCGGAGGTGATAGCAACCAAGAAAAGGGTTTTCCAAGACAGAAATTTCAGGGGGCAAGATGCTGCTGATTCAAAGGATGAAAGAACCAGTTCTCTTACTGGTGGCCGTAAAAGAGTTGTACCTCGTAAGAATGCTTTGCAAAACTTATGGGACATGATGTTACAGCCCAAATCTCCTACATGAAAATTGGAGATGGCAGATAGTTGGACCATAATAGTAGCTGCAGCTCCCCTTGTTCGAAGGTTTCGGACAGGAAATCCAGAATCTTGCGAACAGAAGCAGTGAAGGGATCAATATCATTACCCTTAGCCCAATAAGTGAACCTCTTCCATTTGCTAGTGTAAATCTTCCTGGTAGTGGGCTTGTGAGAGGACACTAGGATGTGTTGTACAGCCGGGGAAATGTTGGGGAGCCTGGCTAAGACTGAAAGTGGAGAAACCAAGCAGTCAGCTTGAGAGTTTGGAGGGAATGATGGAGCCCACCTGACTGATGCATCAGGAGGTCAGGAACTGGGTCCAGTATCCAAGACTCCACTTGAAGATGATGGCAGAGAAACGGAAACCATATCTGACGAGGCCAGTAAGGAGCAATGAGGATGAGTTTGCAACCCAATGACTTTGCTTTCTGAAGTACCTTCGGAATTAGAAGGAAAGGTGGAAAGGCAAAGAGTAGACCCGGAGGCCAATCTTGAACAAGTGCATCCCTGGGTGACTGTCTCGATGGGGGGACTAGGGCGAAGTAGCTGCTGCATTTGTTGTTGAGGGGAGTGGCAAAAAGATCGTAGCGTGGCTGGCCCCTTTTGAGAAAAATCAAATCAGCAACTTCTTGCTTCAGGGACCACTCGTGAGGCATGAGGATAGTCCTAGCCCTGCTGAGCCTGTCCGCTATCACATTGGAATTCCTGGGAATGTGCATCACAATCAGAAAACGGGAAGACATCACCCATTGCCATACTCGAAGGGCCTCCCAACACAAGGGGGAAGATCTGGTCCCACCCTGCTTGTTGATGTACCATACCACTGACATATCGTCTGTCTGAGTTGCAATTTTCCCGGTAGGTAGAGAGTCTTGAAGTGCTTGCAACTCCAGAAGCACAGCTCTCATCTCTAGAACACTGATGTGCAAATGGTACTCATGAGGTTGACACATTCCTTTTACAGTTTGTCCCAGATAATGCCCCCCTACTCTATCTGGGAGGCATCTGTGGTCACTGTGGCTACTGGATGGGGGTCTAGAAAGGGTCTGCCTAGAGTCACCTGGGGGGAGATTTGCCACCATGCAAAGTCCTTTTTGCAAGTTTCCCTGATCAAGCTCATGTGTGACATTGGTAAATCCTGGAAAGACCACTGAGCGAAAAGAAGCCACTGCAGAATCCTCATGTGGAAGCGTGCCATAGGAACTAGTGTAATTGCTGCGGCCATTGATCCCAAGAGTTGTAATACTTCTCTTGCCTGAACTCTCATCTTCTTTATGAGAAAAGAAACTTGCTGACGAATGGCTGACACCCTGTCTTGAGGCAGCTTCGCTATCATGCATCTTGAATCTAAGTCAGCCCATATGAAGGTAACAGACTGACAAGACAACAAGGCAGACTTTACATAGTTTATGGTGATGCCTAGCTGGGAACAAGTTTGAATTGTGTAGTCCCTTGCTTTGATTAGTTGATGCTCGGTGGTAGCAGTGAGAAGCCAGTCGTCTAGATATAGAAACACCTGGAATCCTAGACGTCTCAGGTGAGCCGTGACCACTGCCATACACTTGGTGAACATCCTGGGGGCTGTGGTGAGACCAAAGGGCAGGGCTCTGAACTGATAATGACTGGCTCCCAGCTGAAAGCGTAGGAATCTCCTGGATTGCCTGTCCATTTTTATGTGGTAGTACGCATCCTGGAGATCTATGGAGCACATCCAATTGTCCTGACCCAAGAAGGGAAGAATGGACTGCAGCGTTACCATCAAGAACATTGTCTTTTTTACCTATTAGTTTAGCTTGCTGAGATCCAAGATGGGTCTCCAGTCCCCTGTCTTTTTTGAAACTAAAAAGAATCTTGAGCAAGTTCCGGATTCGATTTGGTCTGTAGACTTCTTGGATGGCTCTTTTTTTCTAGCAATCTTTGTACCTCTAGGACTGCTTGATCCTGAAGACTTGGTGGAACATCTGGGATAGAATGTTCTTCTCTTGAGGGGGGTAACTGGGAAAAGGGAATTTTAAACTCCTGGATATTACTGCCAGTACCCATGCTTCTTTCTTTATAGTTTGCCAGGTTACTGGGTACAGTGATAGTCTGCCCCCGACTGCCTCCAGAGGTGGACAGTCAGGCCTCCCTTCAGGAGTGCTGGAAGGGCCTAGCAGAGAACGTATCTCTGTCGCCCTGCTGTTGTGGACGCCCCCTGCCACGAGGCCGGTGTCTTCCGCTGTTGTTTCCCCCTCTGCCCCTAGGGGAAAAATCTCCATGTGTGTCAGGCGAAACTCCCTGGGATTTTCGAAACCACATCTTTCCACTCTTCTGACCTTTAGGATAGGGTCTAGATGGAGTGGAAAAATGGACTCCTATGGCAGAAAGAGTCTTGCCATCCTGTTCACACCTGATGAGAGTCTCTTTTACCTGAGGCCCAAATAAGGATGAGCCATCAAAGGGAGTATTGGTAAAGGAAGACTTGAAAGGTTCTGCAAACTGATAAAGGCACATCCAGGAGTGTCTCCGCAAAGCAATTCCAGTACCTGCTGCCCTACTTGCTCCATCTTCCGCATAAGAAATGAGCGTCATGGAGGAGTTAACACTGAAGTCACGGTCTCAAGCTGTGAAGCCGCCCTGTTCACAACTCCCTCAGCTGTAGGATCCTGCAGAGTATCTCCTAACTCCTTTAGGGGATACCTCTGAAGTCATGTGAAGTGTGACAAGTAATTCAGTGACCTGAGAATAAAGGTCACTGAAGAGAAAGTACAGCTGTGTACCTACCATAAATGTAGATGTTCGAGTGTATTCACTGTTGCAGTCATTACACTTAGGTTATCCTGCTGGCAGGCTACCCGCAGTTGGCCTGAATTCCAAAGTCCTGGTCCGGCATCGGTTGCTGTCGCCTCTTCCCTGATGTCAGTGTGCCAGGGGTATAAAAGATGCAGCCGACGCCATTTTCCTCAGTTTTTCTTGCCCCAGATGTCAGGTGCCCCCAAAAGAGTAGGCTAAAAATTATACTCATAAAAAAGCATGCACTAACATAAACATCACCTTCATCTACAAGCAAATACACCACATAGGTTGTATAGAATAGAGAAGTACAGATAGGTCCCAGAAATGAAAGGGGGATGGAGTGAGGGTAACCTGGACTGCAACAGTGAATACACTCAAACATCTACATTTATGGTAGGTACACAACTGTACTATGTTCATCGTGTTTCACTGTTGCAGTCATTAAACTTGGGCTGAATCCCAAAGCTGAGGTTGGGTGGCTGGGCCTAGACAGAATTACGAGTGGCTATAAGGCCCTGCAGAACTGCAGTGGCGAAGCCTGCTCTGGATTTAGAGTAAAGAGGTAAGTGGTAGTGCTTTGTAAAAGTGTGCACTGAAGTCCAAGTTGCAGCCTCCAAAATGTCCTTGGTTGGTACTCCTCTGAGGACGGCTGCTGAAGTGGCTGCTGCTCTGGTTGAATGTGGCCTAATGCCCTTAGGCACTGATTTGCCATGTTGTGAATAGCAGAAATGAATGCAGTGGCCTATCCATTTTGAAATAGTCTGCTTTGAAATAGCTTTTCCTTGTGATCCTGCAGCATATGCCACTAAGAGTTGCTCAGTCTTTCTAAAGGCTTTAGGTTTGTCGAAGTAGAAGCGTAGCTGTCTGTGTATGTCCAAAGAATGCAGAAGTCTCTCCCCCTTATTCTGTGGGTTTGGATAAAAGGTAGGCAAATTAATGGTTTGGTTAAGAGCCACACTGGACACTACCTTAGGCATAAATGTTGGGTTTGTCCTTAGAGAAACCCTGTCCGGATGGAAAATAATAAAAGGTTCCACAGCCATTAGTGCCTGTAACTCAGACTCTTCTTGCTGAGGTTATTGCTAGGAGCAGAGCTGTTTTCCAAAAGTATTTTATCTCAGCTGTATTGGCTGGCTCAAAAGGAGGCAGTGTGAGCTTTTCCAAGACAAAATTAAGGTCCCATGCAGTTGTTGGAGCTCTCCTTGGAGGTCTTATGTTTTTGGCCCCTCTGAGGTACTACCTTAGCAGTGGATGTGAAAAAAAAAGAAGTTATGTACCTACCATAACGTTCCATGTTAGTTGTCTTCATCTCGCCTTCTTTCTTGCTTGTTGGGATCGGAGCCGACCCTCTGCTCTGACTCGGCCATCTTCTATAGCTTGAGAGCTGTTTACTGGCTCGAGGCTACCCCTTATCACATGATGCCTAGCGCTAGCTACCCAGATCTCGTTTGTAATAGCTAACACCAGACATAGCAAGAATAACCTGACCAAACTAACAGGTTGGGCATACCTGTCATACTCTCCAAGTCAGTAGAGAAAACAAACCAGAGAATACTCAGCCGGTGAAGCCTAAACTCCTCTTGGTTCAATAGGACAGGGGGATGGAGGGGGGTGACGCAAGAAATAGGCGAGATGAAGACAACTAACATGGAACGTTATGGTAGGTACATAACTTCTTTATGTTAAGATGTCTATTTCGCCTTCGTTTCTTGCTTGTTGGGACAGCGTCCCTAGCACCTACAATCCTGGGCGGCTCATTGGAACAGACTCTTCAGAACAGTGGAACCAAAGTTAGCTCTATTCCTGGAGACCATGTCTAACTTGTAATGAGAAATAAAGGTATGAGGATTTGCACACGTGGCAGCAGCACAAATAGAGTCCATGGGCAATCTAGACTGGAAGGCTACAGAAGTGGCCAAAGCCCTAGTAGAATGACCTTTCGGTTTGGTAGACAACTCTTTTTTTCTTAGTTGACAGATGAAGGTAATAATGTGAGACAACCACCTGGACAGGGTCACTTTGGAGACTGGGAGACCCTGTTTGCCCTTAGCATGTGAAAGGAAAAGTTGATCCGACTTTCTTATATCTTTTGTTCTATGCAGGTAAAAACGCAACTGTCTATGAACATCCAAAAGGTGTAACTTGTATTCTGCCTTGTTGGTGCAGTTAGGGAAAAACACTGGAAGGTCTATGGATTGGTTTAGATTATTTTCTGAGCAGACTTTAGGAAGGAAGGAGGGATTAGTTCTCAGAGCAACCCTGTCCTTGTGAAAAACTAAGTACGGAGAACGAACGCTTAGTGCTTGAAGTTCCAAGATGCGTCTGGCTGAGGTAATAGCTACCAGAAAGAGAGTTTTCCATGATGGAAACTTAAGGGAGCAGGATGCTGCCGGTTCAAAAGGGGGCATAATCAAGGAGGTTAGTACCAAATTACGGTCCCAAGGAGGACGGGGATCTCTTACTGGGGACCTAAGGAGAGTAGTCCCTCTGAGAAAAGCTTTACACAGCTTATGAGACATAATATTTAGATTAGAAAAACCAACATGGAAGTTAGAGATAGCCGCTAGTTGAACCCTGATTGTGGCAGAAGCAGACCCAGAGTGAAAAAGCTCTGTTAGGAACTCCAAGATCTCGTGAACTGGGGCTGAAAAGGGATCTATGTTCCTAGCCTCTGCCCAATAAGAGAAAAGTTTCCATTTGCTAGCATACGTCTTCCTAGTAGTCGATTTGTGAGAGGAGACAATAATTTCACGCACAGCCGGGGAAATGCTGGGAAGCCTGGCTAGGGTTGGAATTGGATCAACCGAGCTGTGAGCTGGAGTGTTTGGAGGGATCGATGCAGCTCTCCTGGTTGATGAATCAGCAGGTCTGGAATAGGATCCAGGGTCCAGGGCTGCTCGAGGAGGTAACGGTGCAGGAACGGAAACCAAATCTGTCGAGGCCAGTTAGGAGCAATGAGGATCATTTTGCAACCCAACGATATCGCTTTCTGTATGAGTTTGGGTATAAGAGGGAACGGCAGGAAGGCATAAAGAAGTCCCTGAGGCCAATCGTGGACTAGAGCATCTCTGGGAGGGAGACCGGGAAGCGGTAAAAGGGAGAAGTAGTTGCTGCATTTGGTGTTGACGGGGGTGGCAAACAGATCGCAGCAAGGCTGTCCCCATTTGTGGAAGATCAGATCTGCAACTACCTGCTTCAGAGACCACTCGTGAGGCATGACAATAGGTCTGCTGAGCCTGTCCGCTATGACGTTGGACTTCCCAGGGATGTGTGTCGCAATCAGAAATCGCTGGGATGAAATCGCCCATTGCCAGAGTCTGAGTGCTTCTCGATATAGGGGGTAGGGCCTGGTTCTGCCCTGCTTATTGATGTACCACACTAATGACATGTTGTCCGTTTGAATTGCAATGGTCCCAGGAGGGAGGGAGTCCTGAAGTGCTTGCAACGCTAGTAGCACGGGTCTCATCTCCAAGACATTTATGTGCAGATGGTACTCGTGAGGCTGCCAAGTGCCTTGGACTGTCCTGCCCTGATAATGCCCCCCCCTATCAGAGAGGCATCCGTGGTCACTGTGGCAACCGGAGGGGCTGGATGAATGGTCTGCCCTGAGACACTAGTGGGGGGGCATCCACCAGGAAAGGTGTCTTTTGCATGTTTCTGTAATCATGATCATGTGAGACATGGGGAGCTGTTGAAAGGACCACTGTGTGAAGAGAAGCCACTGAAGGATTCTCATGTGAAAACGGGCCAGAGGTATCAGAAGAATTGCTGCTTGCCATAAAACCCAGAGTTTGAAGGACCAACCTGACTTGTACCCTTTTGCATTGCATGAGGATATGAACTTGCTGCCGAATCGAGGCCACCCTGTCTGGCGGTAGCCTTGCGGACATACTTCTTGTATCTAAATCTGCTCCTATATAGGTAATAGACTGACAGGGCAACAAAGCAGATTTTTCGAAATTTACAGTAATGCCTAGCTGGGCACAAATTGTGATTGTATAGTCCCTGGCTTGAAGGAGTTGATGCCTAGTAGTAGTAGTAAGGAGCCAGTCGTCTAGATAAGGAAGCACCTGGAATCCTTGACGCCTCAGGTGAGCCGTGACCACTGCCATACATTTGGTAACACCCTGGGGGCTGTGGTGAGACCAAAGGGCAGAGCTCTGAACTGATAATGACTGGCTCCCAGCCGGAAGCGAAGGAATCTCCTGGAGCGCCTGTCCATCTTGATGTGATAGTACGCATCCTGGAGATCTACTGAGCACATCCAATTGTCCTGATCCAAAAAGGGTAGAATGGACTGTAGCGTGACCATCCAAAACCTTGTTCTTTGAACAGACTTGTTTAGTCTGCTGAGATCCAGTATTGGTCTCCAGTCCCCTGTCTTTTTTGGCACCAAAAAGAACCTTGAGTAAGTTCCGGATCTGAGTTGGTCTGCCCGGACTTCCTGGATGACTCTTTTTCCTAGCAGTCTTGAAATTTCTATGACTGCTTGGGCCCTCAGATTGGGTGGAACATCTGGAAGGGATTTGCTTGATGGTAGGGGAGGTTGGAAGAAGGGAATTACATAGCCTCCGGATATGATTGATTGTACCCATTTGTCTCGCGTAATGTCTTGCCAGGCTTTTGGATACAGTGAAACTCTTCCCCCGACTGCCTCCAGAGGCGGACAGCCGGGCAACCCTTCAGGGATGCTGGAAGGGCTTGTCAGAGAAGGATTATCCGCTGCCCTGGTTCTGTGGACCCCCTCTGCCCCGACGGCAGCATCTGTTGTTGTTGTTTCCTCCTCTGCACTGGAGGAAAAATCACTATGTGTATCAGGTGAGGCTCCCTGGGATTTCCGAAACCACATTTTTCCACTCTTCTGACCTTTGGGATATGGTCTGGAAGGAGTGGAAAAACAGACTCCCACGACATAGAGAGTCTTGTCTTCCTGTTCACACCTAGTGAGAGTGTCCTTCACCTGTGGTCCAAAGAGAAATGAACCGTCAAAGAAAGTGTTGGTGAATGACGCTCTAAAGGGCTCTGCAAAATCACACAGCCGCATCCATGCGTGTCTCCTAAGGGCCACGCCTGTACCTGCAGCTCTACTCGCACCATCGGCTGCATAGGAAATGAGCCTCATGGAGGAGTTAACTACCGAATTAAGGGTCGCCAGCTGAGAAGCCACTTTAGCTTGAGCCCCTTCAGCTGATGGATCCTGGAGGGTATCTCCAAGCTCTTTCAGGAGATCCCTCTGAAGCCTGGCAAAATGGCATAAGTAATTCAGTGACCTCATGGAAAAGGTCGCTGAAGCAAACATACGCTTCCAGTATCTATCCATGGTCCTGGACTCCTTGTTAGGAGGATGGACAGAGGAAGAAGTTTCCGCTAACTCCTTTTTAGAGGCCGCTGCTACTACCATGGCATCTATGGGAACACCCTTGGTAAGGAACTGTTTATCAGGGGGTGCAGTGATAAACTTGCTGGGCCTCCTCGGGGTTGGTTCAACTGTATCCGGGGCTGACCAGGCCCTTTGAGCCACCACCGACATTAGTGGTTCGAAGGGCGGAGACACTCAGGAGGTGGAAGGGCGGGAACAGAACGCATCCAGGAATATGGATTCATCCTCAGTAGGGGCTAGGGCAGTCCAGTTCCCCCGCTGCCTAAGCATTTCCAGGATGTCCGGAAAGGAAACATCTTCAAAGGGAGATCTCGGGGACCCTACTGATTCATCCAAATCCGTATCCGAAGTGACAGACTCAGGGGAGTCAATGTGCTTCCTCTTGCACTTCCTCTTCCGAGGGGCCTCCTCTGAATGATCAGGGGAGGCTTCAGAAGAAGAGGAAACACCCAGTGGGGTGCTCTGGAGCATCGGTTCCCCATGCTTGGGGTCTGCAGGAGGGACAGAGGTTGACGCAGGCACTACAGGGGACGAAGCCAGTGGGATCGAACGTGGTGCTGACTCAGGGGCCAGTACACTCCTCATGACATTGAAGGCATCGCTGCCATGATGCAAAGAAAGCTCTGGTTCCGAGGAAACCAGAATCCTCCTCCGCACCGAGGGGGATGGCTCCGAGGCCGATGTAGGAGCCAAGCTCACCTGTGCTGAAGCTCTGAGAGGGAGAACGGGGTCGGACAAGGGTCCGATGCCACTCGCCCCCTCGGAGCCGACGAGGGAGTCTCGGCGCCCAGATCCCTCGACAGAAGGCACCATCGAGGGCATCGGAGCCGACGACAGAACCGAAGGGGAAATCGTTATTGGTGCCGACGGTTCCACGATTCGAACCCCAACAAACTCCGACTCCGAGCTCAAAGGAGTCAGAGGAAGAACATCGATGGAAGCAGATGGAGCAGACACCTGTTGAGGATGGCTGGATAACATTTTGGCCAGTGCCTGCGACTTCAACAACCTACTGACCACTCTCTCCACGTCGTGATTCGAGAGTCTAGAGGACCGAGAGGAGTGGGAGGATCTGTGACTGCGGTCACTCTGCAACAGGGTAGACCGAGGAGCCGAATGCATAGACTCTAGACTCTGGGTCCGAGATGGCTCCGAAGATACTGGTGGAGCCGACTGGGAGGCAGCCTCCTCGGTTCCAGCCAGAACTGAAGTAGTAGGTAATGCTTGGGTCAATGACGGCTCCGAGCTGGGAGCCGACGATTTGGTCAGTTTAGGAGATTTCACCGGCTGAGCCTTGGCCGGTGAATCCTGGGGCTTAAGAAGACCCCTTAAGATAAGCTTATTTTTGCGCTCCTGCAGAACCCTTGGGCTGAATGCGTGGCATACAGAACAAGAGTCCTGCAGGTGGACTGCACCTAAGCAATAGACACAAGAAGAGTGCCCATCTGTCAAGAGACATTTTCTGACAGCATGAGTCACACTTCTTGAATCCAGACACTTTGGATTCTTTAGACATATCCAGTAGAGAAATGCTACCTTAAACTGAAAAGTTTTTGGCCAAAGGCCCTAACAATAAAAAACTACATACACTAACCTAACCAAAAACACGATAACTACAGTCAAGAAATTTTTTATTTTTTTTACTAGGAAGCCTCTAACTTAAGTGGCTACCTAAGAAGTAAAAGAGAAAGGCTTAAACTAAAAATGCTACTTATAAGTAGAGATATGAGAAAAAGGGAGGGGGGGGGACAGGAAGAACTCTCTAATTTAAACAAGTTCTGAGGGAAAGTTACAATAACACTAAAACTACAACAAACTAATTAACGACTATGTCAAAAAACTCTAAACTATCAAAAAAGGAACCCTAATCTGCTAGAAAGGTATTATAATAAACTAACACGAGCCTGAGCCAGTAACAACGAACCTCGCAGCTGAAGCGGCAAATGAGATCTGGGTAGCTAGCGCTAGGCATCATGGGATAAGGGGTAGCCTCGAGCCAGTAAACAGCTCTCAAGCTATAGAAGATGGCCAAGTCGGAGCCGAGGGTCGGCTCCGATCCCAACAAGCAAAAACGAAGGCGAGATAGACAACTTAACATTAAGTGGATTCGTACTGTAATGAGCTAAAATGGCAGAGGCATGGATCTTAATTGATGAGAAGGATAGGCCTTTGTCCAGCATCTCAGTTAGGTATTGTAAAATCTGAGGAATATTTGGTACAAGCATGTCCATTCCTTGTGCCTGGTTCCAAGCACAGAATCTCTTAGATTTTTCTGTATAAGAATTTCTGGTGCTGGGCCTCCTGGCCTCCAAAATAACATCAATAACTGCTTTAGAGAAAGGTGTGTTTTGAATGGTTACATTATCAGCCATGCAGCCAGATTTAGGGTTCTGAGTTGGCTGTGCGGGATATGATTTTTTTGGGGTCAGCAAATGAGGAATTTGGGGTAATGTCCAGGCTGGGCCTTGAGACAAGCTCTTTAGGATTGGGTACCAGTGCTGGCGTGGCCAGTCTGGTGCAATCAATATCATTTTTGGCTTCTCTTGTCTGACCTTTAGGAGTACCTTTGGAAGGGGAGGCAGTGGAGGAAAGGCATATACTGACAGGATTTTCCAGCTGAATGATAGGGCATCCACTTTCCATGCTTGTTTGTTATAAGTCCTTGTGCAGAATCTCTGTAGTTGGCAGTTGTGCGGGGAGGCAAATAGATCTATGTCTGGGCATGCCCATTTCCTTGTTATCATGCTGAAGATTTGTGGATCTAGTTTCCACTCGTGAGGATCCTTGAGATTTCTGCTTAGTTCGTCTGCCAGAGTATTTGTCTTTCCTGGCTGGAATTGTGCTTGCAGGTGTACTTAATAAGTCAATGCTGTGTTCCACAAAGTCATGGCTTGTCTGCAGAGGGGGTAGGAATGTGTGCCTCCCTGCTTGTTTATGTACCATATGACTGTAGTATTGTCCGTCCTTACCAGCAGTTGTCCTGGATGAAGTAGTTCCTTGAAGGCTGTCAGGGCATTCTGAACAGCTAGCATCTTTTTTTGATTGATATGAAGATGCATTTGTCTTGCTGGCCATGCTCCCTGAATACATTTTCCTGCCATGTGGGCCCCCCAGGCATAATCTGATGCATCTGTTGTTAGTGTCTGCCTGGCCGTGGGTAGAGTGAATGGCTGTCCCTTGTTGTGGTGACAGGCCTGTGCCCACCATCGAAACTCCTGTTGCAGGCAGGGAATGACGGTAATTAATGTTTCCAGGCTGTGGCAATGTTGAGTCCAAACACTTTTTAGATACCACTGTAGTTTCCTCATATGCAGTCTTGCATATGGAATTAGTAGAATGCAGGATGCCATGAAGCCCAAAGCCTGCAGAATTTTTCTTGCAGATAACTGGGTTTTTGTTGGCAACATTTCGAAGTAAGAAGTCAGTTGCCTTTGTTTGTCTGGCATGAGATAAGCCATCTGGGCAGTTGTATTTAAGCTTGCACCCAGGAATATTATCTCTTGAGAGGGTACTAGTTTTGATTTCTTTTCGTTTACCGTAGGCAAAGTAGTAATCTTTTTACAAATGCCAGATGCCTCAGTAGAATGTCTTTGTTCTCTGCTTGAATAAGGCAATCGTCCAAGTAAGGGTATATTTGAATTCCCCTTTGTCTGCAGAAAGCAATTACTGGTGCCAGGCATTTTGTGAAGACCCTGGACGCAGTAGATAAGCCAAAGGGCAGTGCAGAGAATTGGTAGTGCATTGATCCTGCTATGAATCTGAGGTATCGTCTGCAAGATTGTCTGTTTGGAACATGCAGGTATGCCTCTTGCTGCAAAGTCAACATTTTGAATTTTGGAACGTCCAGAAAAGTGTTTAGAATAGACAGGTCCAGTACTGGTCTCCAGGTTTTGTCCTTTCTGGGTACCAGGAATAGTCTTGAGTAAAATCCTTGTCCCTGCTCTTGCTGTGGTACTTGCTGAATGGCCCTCATGTCCATGAGGGATGTAACTTGCTTTTGTGCCTCTGCCCATTGATTTTGTGGCAGGTCTGGCATACCTTTTGCCTTTGGCAGGGTGTGAAAGTGGAACTTGTAGCCCTGGGACACTATATTCAAGACCCATTTGTCCTGGGTGATTATATGCCAATTTTGTGAAAAAAGTGCTAGTTTTCCCCCTAAGGGGGCTGCCAAAAGATATGTGCTTGGTATTGGCAGAGGAAAGTCATTGGGACTGTTTTCTATATGGCTGTGATTTGTCTTCTCCACTTTTGGAGGGAGAAGCACCCCATTGTTTAGGCCTGTATGAGCCTTGGGGCTGGGATCTGCCTCTAGGGCGTCTGCATCTGCCACTTTGTGGCCTGTCTGACAGTGGAAAGGACCAATTCTTTTAAGGCCACTTCCTGCTAAATCTGGGTGGTTGTACCTGTAAGAAATCCTTAACTGCCTGCATAGATTTCGCTTTATCCTCCATTTTCTTCAACACCTCTTCTGCCTTAACACCAAAAAAAATTATCATGCTGTAAAGGAGCATCCAATAATTTTGCTTTAACATGATCAGGCAGATTTTGTTCCTTTAACCACTTCTAATGACAGTACCCGTAACAGCGGCACTGCAAGAGGCCTCCAGTGAATCAAAACCACATTGCAAAGTATGCTTTCCTACTTGTTCAGCTGCATGCAATAAATCCTGCATTTCCTTTTTATCTGGACATTCAGAATTTGTCAACATTTTCTGTTTTAGCAGTGACATTAAATATTGCTGATATTTAAGCATATGAATCTGACAATTTTTAAAGCCCTTACAGCCAAGGTAGCAGGTGTAAACTTTTTTCCCCCATCTGTCCATTGCCCTAGAATCCCTATCAGAGGGGACAGAGTTTTTCGCAGTGGAAGCCTTGACCCCTTTGGGACCCTGAGATATAGTTTCTGGGTCAGCAGTAGGGTTTTTATATAGAAATTTGTGGGAATCTGGAACCCTGTAGTATATGTCTGGCTTAACCGGTGCAGGGGGTAGAGAGTCAGGAGACAGGCTGGACTCTGAAAATACATCATCTGCTATGTCTAGAACAGGTGGAATAGCAAGAGGTCTGTGTTGAGGTAGTAAGAGAAAGTCTCTGAGTCTTTTCTTAGATTCTGAGTAATCTTGGTTCTCCCAGTGAAAGTGCTCCCTCATAGTATGAAGGGTTTCCCCAAAAGAATAATCCTCAGGAGGAGAGGCTGAAGGAATAGACTCTTCAGCATCAGAATCCTCATAGGGAGGAAGGGAGTATCCCTGTTCAGAAGAGGAGTCAGAGGAAATGGAAACCTGATCTGAAGATTCATATTCTGTCTCTTGCCTAGGCCTCTTATCAGGAGGGGGATGGGAACCCCTGATCAAAGTAATTAGGTCTTCGGCCATTTTAAGCATCTGTTTTTTAGTCATGGAAGTCTGTGCAGGAGAATGCTGTACTTGTTTCTTTGCCTTCAGAGCTGCTTTAGTCTTTGCCTTTGAAGCTGAGGTTGGCTTTACATATAACTGTGTAGGCCTGAAAACACCCTCAGAAGCCGATGCCTGCCCAGCAGCTCCGGACCCATCTGAGGGAATAGTTTCCGAGTGTCCAATACCTTGAGTATCCAGAGGCCTAGTCGGCTCCGCGTGGGAGTCTGAAGCGGCCTGTGGCTCTGAGGTAGCGGGCGTCAGGGGCTGCGAAAGCGCCTCACTGAGAACCGGCGACTGGCCTAGCGGAGGCCTCGTCGTCGGTTTTGGACCTTGGATGCCCGTCCTTTTCCTTGCACTTTTTATAAACTCTGGTCATCGGCTGTTCCGACGGCATTATATAATTAAATCTTCGGCCAAAGTAGTGAAAGGCAAAATCGTACCGACGCTTAATAGTGCGTTGGTTAAATCTAGCACAAAACCCGACAGCTAGCAACGTCGTGGTCAGGGCCTAGGCAAGGAATACAGAAAGAATGAAAATCCTTATGAGGTATTTGCTTCCCACAAGAAATACAATTGTTAACTTTTTCTGACATCGGTCTGGAGCAAGAAAATAGTTTCCCCAATGGGGTACTTAGCTTTAATGAAGACTTTGGATCTGAAATTCGGTTTTGAAAATCTCAGGAGTCGGCTGACCGGCATTTGCGAACTGCTTTTGCTTCGGGCACCGCGCGGCAAGAAAGACTGAAGAAAATGGCGTCGGCTGCATCTTTTATACCCCTGGCGCACTGACGTCAGGGAAGAGGCGACAGCAACCGACACCGGACCAGATCTTTGGAATTCAGGCCGACTGCAGGCAGCCTGCCAGCAGAATAACCCAAGTGTAATGACTGCAAAAGTGAAACACGATGAACATCATACGCTTCCCATACCTGTCCATCATACGGGACTCCTTGTTCGGCAGATGGACAGATGAAGAAGTTTCCGCAAGTTCCTTCTTACTGGCTGCTATCACCACAATGGCATCAACAGGGACCCTTTTGGAAAGGAAGAATTTGTCCTTGGGTGCAGTTTTAAATTTATTTAGTCTCCTCGTAACTGGTTCCACAGTCTCTGGAGCGCTCCACACCTTTCGACCCACTAAAGACAAAAGTGGGTCAACAGGCGGAGACACCCAAGAGGTGGAGAGTTGGGAACCATATGTGTCCAGATATACAGACTTGTCCTCAGAAGAGGCTAGGGACTTCCAGCCACCCCTCTGTCTAAGGATTTCCAAGATGTCCGAAAAACAGACTTCCTCAGAGGGGGACCATGGGGACCCTTCCGATTCATCCAAGTCTGTGTCTTAAGTGATGGACTCAAGGGAGTCCAGATGTTTCCTCTTGCATCTTTTCTTCCGAGGGACCTCCTCCGAGTATTCGAGGGAGGTTTCAGAAGAAGTGGGGTTGCCCATTGGGGTGTCCTGGGGCATAGGTTCCCTATGCTTGGAGGCAGTAGGAGGGTCAATGGCAGGCACAGGCACCGAGGGAGAAGGAGCCAGTGGAGCTGAGGGTGGAGCGGTCTCAGGAGACAGCACGCTCATCATCTCGAAGACGTCACGGTCCCGAGTTGAAGGAGCCATCGGCTCCAAAGAGCCTGGAGATCTCCTGCAAACTGAGAGCGATGGCTCAGAGGCAGATGTGGAAGCTGGGCTCACCTGCAATGAAGCTCCAAGAGGGACAGCAGGGTCAGACAAGGGTCCAATGCCACTTCCCCCCTCGGAGCCGGTGAGAGAGCTTCGGTGCCCAGATCCCTCGATGGACTGAGACATCGAGGAAATCAGAGCAGGTGCTGGAAACAATAAAGGAGAAGTAACCTGAGCCGACAGTTCCACCACCAAGATCTCCATACACTCCAGCTCCAAGTTCAAGAGAGTCAGAGGAGGAACCGATGGAGAAGCTGGATGGGCCGAAGGAGCCAATTCCTTATGGGCTGGGCTCCACAGTAATTTGGCAAGTGCCTGTGACTTGAGGATCCTATTGACCACTCTCTCCATGTCATGATCCGAAAGCCTGGAGGACTGAGAGGAGTGAGAAGAGGACTGGTGACTGCCCGCTCCAGGTTGCAGCAAAGGAGATTGTGGAGCAGAGCTTACCAGCTCCAAAGAAGAAGATCTTGTTCTTTTAAGGGTCCGGACTGGCTCCGAGGACACTGATGGAGCCGCCGGAGACTTAGCTTTTTCAGAGCCAACACTGGGAACTGACAGAGCCGAAGGTTTGACAGTGGATTTACACTGTTCCAAACTTGGATCCGATGAGGATGGCTTAGTGGATTTTTTGAACAATTTAGCTGGCTGGTGACCCTGAGATGAAGAATCTTGAGGGTTCTTCAGAAGACCACACAAAATTAACATGTTCTTTCTCTCCTGCAGGACTCTGGAACTGAAAGCATGACAGACAGAGCATGAGTCCTGCAGGTGAACAGCCCCTAAACAGTATACACAACTCGTGTGCCCGTCTGTAAGGGATATTTTTTGGCAAAACGAGTCGCATTTTTTGAACCCAGAGGGTTTCGACTCTTTGGACATTGTGGAAAAATAGACAAAAAATACCACAGCAAGAAACAAGGCTGTAACAGGTAACAGCAAACAAAAACTAACACTACTAACAAGGCTGTAATGGCTAGCCCAAACAATAAGAAAGGATATCTCTTTTTTTTTTTTTTTTTTTTTTTTTTTTTAAAGTAAAGAGAAGAAGAAGAAAGGGGGAGAGCCTCTAATTTAAACAGCGACTCCCCCCATAGGAGAACCTCTAACTTAAACGGCTACTCTGAAAAGGGTGGGGAAGAAGAAGAATAACCCTCTAATTTAAATGGGCTCAAAGGGGAAAGCAAGGCCTGAGGAAGAAAACGATGGCCAAGAACATCCAACAACAAGTAGAAAAAAGGTCGTTAGACTAAAAAGGGATAAATATATACTCTAACAAGGTAATATAACAATAAAAGCCTGGAAAGGATAACAATATATGTGAAAAAACTCTAAGTACTTAGCCTGAGCCAGTAGTCGCAATCTCGACGCTGCAAGCGGCAAACAAGATCTGGGTAGCTACGTTAGGCATGTTGGGATAGGGGTTAGCCTCGAGCCAGTAAAAGCTCTCGACCTACAGTAAATCGGCCGAGTTGGCTCCGAACCCCAACCAGGGAAGGCAAGATGGGACACCATAACATTATAAGGTTTTGCATAAGATTTTTCATAATCATCTTTAATCTAACTCACCAGCTTTGTGGAAAGACTTAAAGTTGATAATATATATTAATTTTGCATGAACAACATATCTTAGGCCTTTTCTACATCTAATTTACTCAGTAACCCACATTCTTCATTACAACATATTCTTCTCATGTACTGCTTTAGTCCACAATACTCCTGATACACTCATGTTACCAATTAGTCCCACTATTTATACTAGTAAGTGGCGTGTGGGGAAGCACATATGCTAAGAATTTATAGTCTCAATTAAGCAGTTAAACAGGCCTCCAATTACCAAAATTCTCTATCTTTCCCTTTCCATATTAAAGTCAGAAAAAATACATAAAAAGACTATTTCACATCAACTGACACTCCCTGATATACCAATTCAATAAACACATTGGTTAATAAGTGTATCTGCCAGTCTTCTAACATTTTATAAAAAGAAGTTATGTACTTATAATAACGTTACATCTGTGTTGCCCAGTTTCATTCTTCCTCAACTAATGGGTTTGGATCTCATTCTCGGATCCAACTCTGCTATTATACTAGCCTGTGGTCTCTACCAAACTCTCAAGTTCATTCCCTACCCATAATGCACAATCACTAACATCCCTCAAATATTGTTTGCAGCTTGATAGGAAGACTATAAAGGAATTCCCATCACTGGGGCTCAACACAAAGGACAAAGTTGCCCTGAATAGTCTCATTCCTCCAGAAGTCAGACATGAAGATATGGAGGGGGGGTGGTGGGTGGAGAGTTGAGGAAGAATGAAAATGAACAACACAGATGGAAGGTTATGGTAGGTACATAACTTTATCTGATGTTGTCAATTTTCATTCATTCCTCAACTAATGGGACAGAGTCTCCAGCTACCTAAATCCATGGGTGGACTCTAAGGAAAGATATTCCTGAGTACAGTTGAGCATAAAGTTGCTCTTCCCCTCGAGACCAGGTCTAGTTTGTAATGAGTGATAAAAAGTACAGTTTTGTACCTACCATAAATGTAGATGTCCGATAGGTATGCATCTGCAGTCATAACATATGGGTTGTCCTGCCTCAGGCAGCCCTTCGGTCGGCCGGATTCCAAAGTCTGGGTCTGGCCTCGGCTGATGTCGCACTTTCCCCGACGTCATAGCTTCTGGGGTATAAAGGCATCAGCCGACGCCATTTTCCTCAGTGTTTCTTGCCCCAGATGCCAGGTGCCCTCTAGGAAGGCTAAATTTGGATAAATGTTGAATGTTCCAAACAGTAGCAAAAAATATATATACATATATACAAACAAACAAATACACCATAACAGATTCCCCCAGCTAGCTGAAAGAGGGGTAAGTACCCTAGGAATACCACAGAGGGGAAGGAGGGTGGGTAATCCTGACTGCAGATGCATACCTATCGGACATCTACATTTATGGTAGGTACAAAACTGTACTATGTCCTTCAAGGATGCATCTGCAGTCATAACATATGGGTAGAATACCATAGCCAAACTGGGGGAGGAGGTACTAAGATAAGGATGGTGTAGTTAAGATCCCCTGTAAAACTGCAGTTGCAAAGCCTGCTCGGGATCTGGAGTATAAAGGTAGATTATAATGCTTGGCAAATGTATGCACGGAGCTCCAAGTAGCAGCTTCTAAAATGTCCTTGGTAGCCACCCCTCGTAGGAAAGCTGTAGTGGTGGCTGTGGCCCTTGTGGAATGAGGCTTGATATGTTCAGGAGCTGTCTTTCCATGAAAAGAGTAACAAAAACGAATGCAATTTCCTATCCATTTTGAAATTGTCTGCTTGGAAATTGCTTTTCCTTGCACCGCAGTTGCATAGGCTACAAAAAGTTGGTCAGTTTTTCTGCTAGTTTTAGTTCTGTCCAGATAGTAGCGTAGTTGTCTGTGTATATCCAAGGTGTGCAAGAGTTTCTCTCCTTTGTTCTGTGGGGTAGGGAAGAACGTAGGCAAATGAATGGCTTGGTTCAAGGATACCCTGGACACCACCTTTGGCATGAAAGTTGGATTGGTTCTCAGAGACACTCTATCCTGGTGAAAAATAATGAAAGGCTGCACTGTCATTAATGCCTGTAGCTCGGATACTCTTCTTGCTGAAGTGATTGCCAGAAGGAAAGCAGTTTTCCAAGATAAAAACTGTAAGTCTGCTGATGCTGCTGGTTCAAAAGGAGGTAGTGTCAATTTTTCCAGCACAAAATTGAGATCCCATGCAGGTAGAGGGGGTCTCCTTGGAGGTTTAACATTTTTGATCCCTCTCAGAAATTGTCTGAGTAGAGGGTAAGAGAAGAGAGAAGGATCCATATTGTATTCTGCTGAAATTGCTGAAGCATGAATCTTAATGGAAGAGTAGGACAGGCCATTGTGGAACAATTCTGCTAAGTATTCTAGGATGTGTGCTAGGTTTGCCACTGTAACATCTGTGCCCTTTGATGTGCTCCAAATGAGGAATCTCTTCCATTTAGCTGAATATGCTTTCCTTGTGGAGGGTCTGAGAGACTCCAGGATAATGTCCTTGACCCTCTGAGATAAGACAGTTTGGTTTGGTTTTAAGCAATTTTCCAGGCAGTTAGTTGCAGAGTTTTCAAGCTTGGATGCAGGGTCTTGAAATTGTTCTGCGTTAGAAGAAGAGGCCATAGGGGTAGAGGCCATGAGTTCGCCTGAGACATGTTTTTCAGTAGCGGATACCAGTGTTGTCTTGGCCAGTCCAGAGCTATTAGTATCACCTTTGGCTGTTCCTCCCTGATCTTCAGAAGAACCTTGTACATCAATGGGAGAGGTGGGAATGCATACACTATTAGGGCATTCCAGCTGAAAGAGAGAGAGTCCACCCTCCAGGCTTGTGGGTGGTATGTTCTTGAGCAGAATTTCTTCAGTTGGTGGTTGAGAGGGGAGGCGAACAGGTCTATCTCTGGCAATCCCCATTTCTTTGTTATGAGTTTGAAGATGTCTGGATGCAGCATCCATTCGTGAGCATCCGTGGTAGTCCTGCTTAAGCTGTCTGCTAGTGAATTCTCTTTTCCTGGTACAAATATGGCCTGCAGCTGGATATTGAAATTCAGGCCTAGGTTCCACAGCTCCATTGCCATCCGGCATCGAGGGTAGGAATGCGTGCCTCCCTGTTTGTTTATGTACCACATGACCATGGTGTTGTCCGTCCTTATCAGCAGATGTCCTTGCTGGAGGAATGGTTTGAATGCCTTGATTGCATGCTTAACTGCCAGCATCTCCTTTTGGTTTATGTGCAAGTTTAGCTGTCCTTGAGACCATAGGCCTTGGATACATTTGTCCTCCATGTGTGCTTCCCATCCTAGGTCTGAGGTGTCCGTGGTGATGGTCTGCCTTGGTTTTGGTTTCATGAAAGGCAACCCTCTGTTGGACTGGCAGGCCTGAGCCCACCACAGGAATTCCTTTTGAAGGCATGGAATGATTGGTATCATGGTTTCTAGACTGTGTCTGTGTTGAGACCATACATTCCTTAGGTACCATTGTAATTTTCTCATATGCAGCCTGGCATGTGGGATCAAGATTATGCAGGATGCCATGAAACCCAGGGCCTGCAGGACTTTCCTTGCAGTAAGCTGAGTTTGTCTTGTCAAAGTCATGAAATAATCTGGAAGTTGTTTTGTTTTTCTTCTGTGAGAAAAGCCATCTGAGTTATTGTGTCCAGATCTGCACCCAAAAAGGTTATCCTTTGGGATGGCACTAGTCTTGACTTTTGGATGTTGACTGTGTATCCCAAGGCCTGTAGCAGGTGCATGACATAGGCCAAATCCTTTATCAATTTTGTCTTGTTGTCCGCTTGTATTAGGCAGTCGTCCAGGTATGGGTAGATTTGAATTCCCTGAAGTCTGCAATGAGCAATTACTGATGCCAGGCATTTCGTGAATACTCTGGGCGCAGTAGATAAGCCAAAGGGCAATGCTGAGAATTGATAAAATGCTCTGATCCTGCAAGAAATCTGAGGTGTCTTCTGCAATCTGGTCGTATAGGGACGTGCAGGTATGCCTCCTTGAGATCTAGAGTCACCAGCCAAGACTATGTGTTCAGTGCGGACAAGTCGAGAATAGGCCTCCATTGGTTTTCTTTTCTTGGTACAAGGAATAGTCTGGAGTAAAATCCTTGGCCTTGTTCCATAGATGGTACCCTTTCTATCGCTTTCATCTGAAGTAAATTTTTTATTTGTCTTAAAGCCTCTGGCTTCTGATTCGGTGGTAGGTTTGGCATTCCGCTCCTTTTTGGTAAAGTGTGGAAGTGAAACCTGTATCCTTTGTCTATTGTTTGCAATGTCCATGTGTCCTTTGTAATGCAATGCCAGTTTTTTGAGAATAAAGCCAGCTTTCTGCCCAAGGGAGCTTCCAGTTGTTCCCTGGTAGGCGGAATCAGAGTCAAGTCATTGTGTCTGTCCTGTGCTAGTGGTTGTAGTTGCAGCTGTGGCAGTACTCCTCTGGTTGGCAGGCTGCCACTGACGGCCCCTATAGGCACCTTTTGATTGACCTCTGCCTCGAGGCGCCTATTCCTGCCTCTCTGTGCTCTGAAGGTGTCTGGAAAGGACCAATTCTTGGAAGGCCAGTTTCTGCTGAACCTCGGAGGTTGGACCTGTAGAAATTCCTTTACTGTTTGCACAGATTTAGCTTTTCTTCCACCTTCTTTAGAATCTCCTGTGCAGGGGAGCCAAATAAACTTTGTTTCTCCATTGGAGCATCTAGGAGCTTAGCCTTGACATGGTCTGGCAGGGATTGCTCTTTAGCCAGGCATGCCTACAATTACTGCCCCAGTCATAGCTGATCTAAATGAAGCCTCCAGTGCATCATAGCCACATTTTAAGAAATGATTACTGACCTGCTGAGAGTTGTGTACCAAATCCTGAAGGGATTTACGGTCTAAAGGTTCAGGAGAAGAAAGCTTCTTATTCAGCTGATCTAACAAATATTCTTGGTACTGTATCATATGGAATTGACAGTTTAAAGCCCTGGCAGAAAGAGTAGCAGATGTATAAACCTTTTTACCCCATCTCTCTAATGCTCTAGACTCTCTGTCAGAGGGTAGGGGATTTTTGGCAGTGGCAGCTGCAACACCTTTTGGGCCCTGTGAAATAGTTTCTGGATCTGCAGCATGGGCTTTATACAGGTGGAAGTGTGAATCCGGGACCCTGTAATATCTGTCAGGTTTGGCAGGGGCCGGAGGAAGAGACTCAGGTGCCGAGCTAACATCATTATACACATCATCAATTACAGTTAGCACTGGTGGTATGGCTAAGGGCCTATGCTGGGGCAAATGTAAAAAAGTCCTTAGCCTTTTTCTAGAATCAGAAAAATCCTGACCCTGCCATTGAAAGTGTTCCCTCATAGAGTGCAAGGTCTCCCCAAAGGAAAATTCTTCAGGAGGGGAGGCAGAAGGGATAGAATCTTCAGCATCTGAATCCTCATAAGGAGAATAGGCCCCTTCTTGATGGTCTGACAAATCAGATCCATCCGTGGAGTAATCAGAGGAGACAGGTTCAGAGGGTTCAGTCATAGGCCTTTTTTCTGGTGGTGGTTGGGAGGCCCTGTCTGGGTGAGGTTGGGAACCCCTAATCAAGGATATCAGGTCCTCAGCAAGACTGAGAATCTGAGAACTTGAGGAAGGCCTCTGAGAAGTAGATTTGGCAGGTAAAGCTTTTGAAAGTTTGGCAGCTTTAGCCCTGGAGAAGGCCTTAATAGACATAGAAGCAGGGGGCCTAGCTGCCCCACGTGCAGGTGTAGATATGTCCAATGGAATGGTGTCGGACAAATCTTGAGCGCTAGCTTCGGTAGGGATTTCTGAAGCCGACTCGGCCGGGGCCTCTCTGGCCTCGGTTGTCGGAGGTAAGGTTTCTGTCGTAGGAAGAACCGAGGGCTCAGTTTCAGCCGAAACCGAGACACTCGCGGTAGGCCTAGCCGTGGTTTCAGCCGAAAACGCGGGCCGCGAGTGTCGGTCCTTTTCCCTGCGTTTTTTGGCCAAATGCGTAGTCGGAGTCTCCGACGGCATTTTATATGCAAAAGCGGATCCGAAAAATTCTTCTGCAAACTCCGACCGACGTCTAAGAGTCCGTCGGTTGAAGGAGGCACAGGCTAAACAAGCAGATACGTCGTGGTCTGGGCCTAAGCAGGGAAGGCAGTAAGAATGGAAATCCTTATGAGGTATTTGTTTCCCACAAGTTAAACAATTATTTACTTTGTCTGACATCGGCTGAGGCAAGAAAGAGTCCCCAACGGGGTACTTAGCTTTTTTCGAAGTATTCGGTAGCTGAAATCTCTGGATCTGACCGACCGGCACTTGCGAACAGCTTCTGCTTCGGGCACCGCGCGGCAAGAAAGACTGAGGAAAATGGCGTCGGCTGATGCCTTTATACCCCAGAAGCTATGACGTCGGGGAAAGTGCGACATCAGCCAAGGCCCGACCCAGACTTTGGAATCCGGCCGACCGAAGGGCTGCCTGAGGCAGGACAACCCATATGTTATGACTGCAGATGCATCCTTGAAGGACATCTATGAGGAGCTGACCAAGATGCAGCCACAGATATATCGTCCATTGAAGCTCTACACTGGAAAACAACAGAAGTTGCCATAGATCTGATTGAATGCCTTTAATTATTTTGGTAAGGGGAGATTCAATTTGTTATAGACAAAAGAAATGCAATCGGTCAACTATCTGGCTAGGGTCACCTTTGCAACAGATTCGCCCAACTTATTTTGTGCAAAGGAAACAAATAGTTGATCTGTCTTTCTAATGCCTTTTGTTCTGTGTAGGTAGAAATGTAATTGTCTATGAACATCCACTAAATGCAGCACATATTCCCTTTTATTTGTAAACTTTGGGAACAATACAAGTAAGTTGGTGGTTGGGTTGATATTGGACTCTGACACCCCCTTAGGCAAGAAGGAAGCATTAGTACGCAACATGATCCTATCCTTATGAAAACTCAAATATGAAAGATTAGAAGATAGTACCTGAAGTTCTGAAATTCTTCTAGTAGACATAATTGCAACTAAAAAGATAGTTTTCTAAGACAGAATTTTTAAGTCACATTCAGCTGCAGGTTCAAAGGGAGACTGTATCAAGACTTGCAGTACCAAACTTAAATCCCATGGTGGAATGGGATCTTTGTAAGGGGGGTCTCAGCAAAAGGGTACCTTTTAAAAAGACTGCACATTTTAGCAGAAGCCAGGAAAGAATTCTGAAATCCTACATGAAAGTTAGATATTGCTGCCAGTTGAAATTCAATAGATGAAGAGCTAGCATCATCATTAAACAAACTTGCTAAAAATTCAAGAACAGAATGAACTGGAGCTGAGAAGGGGTCTACTTAATTCTGGTCTGCCCAATAAACAAACCTTCTCCATTTACTTCTGTAGAGTTTCCTAGTGGAAGGTTTATGGGAAGATACACTTATGTGGAAAAACCACACTGCGAAAGCCGACACACTCTGGCTAGGCTTATAAATGCCCTTGGGCAGATAGCCTAGTACCTACCTATGAACCTATGTTAGTTTGAGATTTGAGATATCTGGGTGACTATGCCTGCTGGGTAACACAGAAGGTCTGGAATTGGATCCAGAATCCAAAGTGGCTGTAGTAAATGAGGCCAAAGGAAGGGGAACCAAATTTGTTGAGGCCAGTGAAGTGCAATGAGGATGACTTTGCCATTCAACTGGACTGCTTTCTGAAGGAATGTGGGAATTAGGGGAGTTAGAGGATAAGCATACAAAAGACCGAGGGCCAATCATGGAGTAGAGCATCCCTTGGTGATTCCCCCAGTGGGAGATCATGGCAAAGAAGCTGCTGCACTTGTTGTTTAGGGGAGATAGAAAAAGATCGTAGCAAGGCTGGCTCCACCAACTGAAATACATTTCCCTCACTTTGTTGTTGAGAGATTACTTGTAAGGCAGCAAGATGGACCTTCTCAGTTTGTCTGCTACCACATCGGACTTGCAGGACTGTGCACTGCTATTAAAAAGTGATTGGAAGATAGCACCTATTGCGACAATCTGAGGGCTTCTCGATGCATGGTATAAGATCTGGTTCCTCCTTGGTTGCTGATGTACCACACTAAAGACATCTTACCTATTCTACTGCAATTGTTACAAGAAAAGAGAGTTCTAGAATGCCTGCAATGCTAACAGCACCTCTCTCATCTCTAGAACACTGATATAAAGGTTGGCCTCTGCAGGGGACCCAGTGCTTTGGACTGTTTTCCCCAGGAAGTTCCACCCCCCCCCCCACCCAATCTGGGAAGCGTCCGTGATCACTATGGCATTAGGCTGAGGGAGGATGAAAAGACCTTGTAACAGCTGCTGTGATTGAATCCACCACGAAAGGTATTGCTTACATACCTGCGTAATTCTTATCTTCACTAACATGGGTTGAGAAAGCATTGCCCATTTTGTTGCTAGCATCCACTGTAGAATTCTCATGTGGTATCTTGCTAAAGGGTTTACAGTTAATGTCGCTGACATCGACCCAGGGCTTGTAGAACCAGTTACACTGAAATTCTTGTACTGCAAATTATCTTCTTCACCTCCATCCTTATTGTTTGCACTCTTGAGAGTGGAAGAGAGGCTACCATCAATAGTGTGTTAAACACTGCTCCTATGAATTCTAATGTTTGGGTTGGTTGTGCGACTTGTTCTAATTTATGGTAATTCTAAGAAGTGAACAGGTCTGTAGCACCTGAAGTCGATGCCTGATCAGGGTGGTAATGAGACAGTCATCTAAATATGCAAATTCCCAGAATCCTTGCAATCTCAAGTGAGCTGCTACCACTGCCATGCCCTTGGTGAACACCCTGGGGGCTGTGGGGAAACTAAAGGGCAGTGCTCTGAACTGACAGTGGCTGGCTCTCAGCCAGAAGGGTAAATACATTCTGGATCGTCTGTTTATCTTTATGTGGTAGCACGCATCCTGAAGGTCTATCGAGCACATGCAGTCGTCCTTGCTTAGAAAGGTCAGAATGGACTGAACCGTGACCATCTGGAACTTTCTGTACTGAAAAGGTATAATCCTCTCTTGGGAAATTCTTAGTTTGAACATTACTAAGAATTTTTTTTTTATCCATTTGGCTATGCCCCATCCTCTATAGTGTTAATCCAACTATTCACATTATGTGTTACAATGTTCAAGTGTGAGATCTATTCGCCTCTTTAAATGGGTCTACTTTAAAACACCGACATGCAAAACACCGATGACGAGAACACCAAGACCGGAAGATCGACAACTGAGATGACCAACAGTTTAAAAGCCTGACGCTAAGAACACCGACATATTAAGGTAAGTGTGCGATAGTGACAGACTTTAGGGTTAGGGGCGGGTTAAGTGAGTTAGGGTTACGGCGCAGGTTAGGTGAGTGTGCGATAGTGACAGATGTTAGGGTTAGGGTTTGGGTTAAGGTTAGTGCATAGATAGTTGTGTATGTAAGGTTTAGTGTAGGTTTGTAAGGGTTTTGTTGTGCTTGTGTTGTGTGTTTGTTTTTCGGAAAAGGTATTTGTTTTGTTGTGTTGATTGTAGGGACTGTGGTTTGTCGGGCATGTGAAGTTTCGTGCTTTTAAACTGTTGGTCATCTCAGCTGTCGGTCTTCTGGTCTCTGTGTTCTCGTCAGTGTTTTGCGTGTCAGTGTTTTAAAGTAGACCCCTTTAAACAGCCTTTTCCTTTTTGGTTTCCCCACTTTTTTAAACACCAGTTGGGAGACCATTCCTCTTTACCACTATCAGCAGCAGTACTTTTTTCCTCACACTGCATACCTACACTTAACTAAAAAAAACAACTGTATAACAGAATTCTCGATATGACCCCCTATATCGCGGTTTGAGTGGTGCCATGCCAAGAAAAGTCTTCCTAAGAAGGGTCTACATCAGAAATTTCACTTACATTAGCATTTTGTCCTTGAAGTTCGAAACAGTGTTGTATGCAATGTCTGTCATAATAATAGGTGAAGAGAAGTTATGCTACCTTTTAAACTGTGGTGCAACACTGCGACATGTTTCACTATCAATGGAACAAATATCTGTCCCTGTTGACTATATTTAAACTTTTCAAAAATTGTTAAGTTGACTTGATATAAAGAACAGATGTATAATCAATAAATTAAATCCATATTTTCATGACGTGATATTCTGATACAGCTATATCAGACAATGATCCATAGTATGTTCACATCTAGGTTAAAAAAACTTTTTTGCCCTGTTTTTGACTCCTTACATAGCTGACCATGGCCTGTTTCCAGTGCCTCTTCTAGTCCCCTGGATTTACCAAAATCACCTGTCGTCCCTAGGACTTCCTCCAACCAAGTTCAGGGCAAACAAGGAGACCGAAGCATCCTGGGGCAGTGTTATACTCCTGCAGAGAGAGTGTTTTTGCCTTAAGGCCTATATTCTCTCCCTGCATATGTAAGTACTCTCCAAGGGATTGACATATAATGGAAGGTGAAGCATTTTGTCCATGCCTCCATGTACAACCCAGGTAGTGCCATGTGTAGACTCCACCATCCTTACATTCCCAGTCTCCACCATAGACTACTCTAAGAGTTGACAAAGTTGATCAGGATTTAGGAACTTATGTGGACAGTGACCTAACTTTTCACCACTGTGACTCCATTTTTGTAAGAAACTCCTTCTATATTGCACAGCTTATAAACAAAAGGATTGTGTCTAGATCTGGGGATGTCATTGTCCCTCTTTACTTAGTCCTCAATAGGTCAATCTTTGAGAATAATGCCTCCTTTGGCATGTGTCTGTCCACACACATGCAACAACTGGAGTGCCCACAGAGATACCTTACTAAAAAGATACAAAGTTGTCCTGCATGGACTGACTCAAAGCTCTGTCGCTATACTAGGTATCGTACAGACTGCTAAGAGGTGACCTCTGTCTGGCATACAAAGCATCCTGCAACCCAGTAATAATGGATTTACTGCACATCAGCAAGTCAAATACACCAGAAACACTTAGTCTAGGGATCTAAACCTCTTCTGCAACATGAACAAAAGAGTTAGGAGGGACAGGTATATCTCGCAGGGGATACAATTGCTCTGAAACAGACTCTCCATTCACATCAAAGAAAGTTCACCCTGTCCATATTCAAGCTTAACTTGAATCTATGTATGGGAAATAGAAAATTTACCACAGGACTGCCCTGTGTATGACTAATGGATGCTTTATTCCATGGATGGGTCCCCTCAAATTATCTATGGTATGATCTCAGTTATTCTCACATTGGGTAATATATAATTATCAACCATGGGATAGGCAAGGCCAGTCTCTACCCAAGTGGGATAGATGAATTCAAGCACAAAAAGGGAAGTTGGCTAGGCTTGAAATAGCCTGCAAGAACAACTAGCCTAGTACTTAACTATGAACCTATGAAAATATCAATAGTTGCAGACTGTCCAAATGTGCATCCCTCACCTATCCTTCCCTGAAGTACCAGCAAGTTGACATAAGTCACTCACACCCACCCCTCCACCTTGGCTCCTCTAGCACCTAAGCCTCCATTCGAACTTGAGTTTTTTGAGTTGCAGTGAGGCTTTTATCCATCTACAATATGGAGTCAGATAACTTAAGCAGACATCCAAAAATCCACCACCTCAAAACAAAACACATGCAACACATACTTCAATAAATCAGTGTGTCGACCAATCGCAGCCCTTAAGGCCAAACACCTTGCCTGATACACAAGTAATAGGTGACTCCATAGTCAGACACACTGATGTCCCACTGACCAGGCTGAACAAGGAGAAGGTGACTGTGAGCTGTCTATCGGGGGCTAGGATCCGCCACATAACACACGCACTCAGGTCACTCCAAAGCAAGTACAAATATGACTCCGTCATTGTCCATGCTGGTGTGAATGACCTGAGACGTACCTCCCTGGACTACATGAAAAGAGACATAGAGGAGCTCTCCGATTATGTAGCCCAGGCTGGTATGACCCTGATCCTGAGCAGCATCTTGCCCTCACCAAGAATTATACCACAATACAAAGACAAGATGATCAGCTTTAACAATTGGCTCAAGTACTGGTGTCATTCTAAGGGGATCCAATCTGCCTGGGATGATATATTGGACAAGCCACGCTGCTTCACAAGGGATGGCTTACACCTGTCACCACTGGGCTTCTGGATATTGGCTAAGGCTCTTGCCACCCCCATAATGCCTTTTTTAGGCAAGGCTCAAAAGACAAACCCACCTCCTTAGAAAACGAAAATGGAAAAAAACTAAGGGTAATGCTGCTCAACGCCAGAAGTCTAAATCTCAAGATGCAGGCACTTGATGCACTCCTCAGCATGGAGAACATCGACGTCTGTGCAGTAACTGAAACCTGGTTCAAGGCTCCTGAGAGCATCCCAGCGCTACCAGGCTATACCTCAGATCATGCTTTTGGCCCCAAAACCCGGCGAACCACAAGGAGGGGAGTGTCCATATTCATAAAGGACACCCACACCTCCAGGTTAGTAGCAACACATGAAGCAACAGAGACCATACAGGTGCAACTAACCATAGGCAAAACTGCTATATAACTGGTAGCATGTTACAGACCACCCTCCCAATCTCAAGAACCCCACTCAGCCTTCCTGAAGACATTGGAGGATATGAATGTATCACAAAATACCATCATACTGGGAGACTTCAACTACCCAAACATAGATTGGGTACATTATTCTAGCCCTAATACCCTAGCTCAAAGGTTCCTGGAATTCATAAATTCAAATGCACTGGAACAACTAGTCACCTCTCCCACTAGGGGAGAAAATATACTAGACCTGATCATCACAAACATGGAGACAAAATGCTCCACACCGGAAGTATTCCCCTCAATAGTGAGATCTGACCACAAACTAATCACCCTGGATATACATATCCCACCTCCACCCCCAGCACAAAAGACCACAGTGAAAAACTTCTCAAAAGCAGACTTCACTCTTCTTAAGAAGGAGATGGTATCCTTTAAGCCCACTGTGCCAGTAGATACCACATCCCGCAATGCCGAATCCTTCACAAATGCTTTCTATGGACATATCCAGGAATGCATGGATCATGCAATCCCAAACAAATCCAAGTCCCTCTCCACCAAATGTAAGCGTCCTGTCTGGTGGACCTCAGCCATAAACAAACTGTATAACAAAAGAAGGAAGCTACTGCACGTCAGAGTGAAATCCCATGAAGGGAAGACGTCTCTGATCAACATTAGCAGAAAACTAAGTTCTCTCATAAAAACATCCAAGGCAAACTTTGAGAGAAAAATAGCTAAGGACACTAAAGATAACCACAAAGCCTTCTTCAGCTATGTTAGAAACCTGGGTGGGAACCCTCAGATATGCTCTGAGTTGGTTCACAACAACAAAAAATACACTGAACCCACAGATATTGCTAACATTCTGGCTGACAGGTTCAGTGCAAACTTCTCGCCTCCTTCACCCCCAAAAGAAGAAATACTTATCCCAGCTGAATGTAATCTCCCTGTAATCTCAGATGTCCAAGTGAGAACCGCCCTAAACAAAGCAAAAAACACAGCATCAATGGGACCTGACAGTATCCCGGGGTGTGTGTTACGAGAACTCCAAGAGCAGCTAAACCCACACATAAAAATGCTATTTAATCTTAGCCTTACTTCGGGTTATGTACCTGTACACTGGCGTACAGCAACAGTGGTCCCATTCCACAAGGGGGGTGCCTCTACAGACCCTGGAAACTACCGCCCCATAAGCTTAACTAGCCTGGTCTGCAAAGCTATGGAAAGAATCATTATGGAACTCATAAACAGAGCATAGGGGGCCTACAGACACTTGACCCCACCCAGTTCGGCTTTGTGAAGGGCAGATCCTGCCTTTTAAACCTGGTTGACTTTTTCGAAACAGTCACTAGAGCCATTGATGAGGGCAAAGCAGTCCATACAGCATACCTGGACTTGGCTAAGGCCTTCGAAACAATACCCCACTCAGGCATCATAGATAAGCTAAACAGCTTAAAAGTAAACCCCTATGTCACTAGCTGGGTTGCAAACTGGCTAAAGGACAGAACCCATAAAGTTAAAATCGCTGGAGCAATGTCAGACTCAAAGCCAGTCACAAGTGGTGTCCCACAGGGATCTGTCCTGGGACCCCTCTTGTTCGGCATTTATTTCTCAGATGTTAAAGCAAACATGGGAGGGCTGTGGCTGACAAAGTTCGCAGATGACTGCAAACTAGGCGCCATAGTCGATACACCAGCTGACACACACATCCTAGAAAAAGGCCTCACTGAAACGGACAACTGGTGCCGTAGTCACAGCCTTAAACTAAATGCCAAAAAATGTATAGTCATCCCTTTTGGAAAAAACCAAGTACCCACAAATTATCACATAGACAGCAACCCACTGAGTACGGAAAAAGTAATCAGAGACCTAGGGACCCAAGTAGACAGCGACCTCTCATTTGACACCCACGTTGCCAAAGTGGTTAGAAAAACATTCTACCTTGCACACCTCATCATGAAGGGATTCACATCCAGATCCAAGGATGTCATTGTACCCTTATATTCCTCCCTCATCAGACCCATGATTGAGTACAATGCCCCATTTGGTATGTACCTCACCTGGCACTTGCAACAGCTGGAGCGACCACAGAAGTACCTCACCAAAAGGATCAAGGGTCTCCAACATATGTCTTATTCCACCAGACTAAAGAAACTTCAGCTCTGTTCAGTGGCATACCGCCTGCTCAGGGGTGATCTCTGCCTGACTTACAAGGCCATGTCCAATCAGGATTTGATGGACATGCTCCACCTCAAAAAATCCAAATCTATCAGGACCACGAAAGCTAAAGACTTAAACCTCGGTACAAGTATGAATAGGACATGCTGGAGGGATAGATTCATAACCCAAAGGCTTCCCATGCTTTGGAATAGGATCCCAGTTCATATTAGGCAGAGCCCCTCACTAACTCTCTTCAAGAGAAATCTTGATGAGTGGATGGGAGATCAAAAATTTACCCCAGGGGTCACATCTGGGTCACTGCTAGACAGGGGCACAGTAAACTAATTCTATTATATAAGGGGACCTTCATTGTGTCACTACTAGACAGAGGCACAGTATTCTAGATTTATTCTGTACATTTTTGTACCATTTCATGGGATGGCAAAAGCCAACATCACTATGGCTAGGCTTACAAATGCCCCAGGGCAGATAGCCTAGTACTATACTATGAAACTATGAAACTATTAAAAGATTTTAAGAGCAGCTCAAATTCTAAACCTACCACCCTAGAACACAAAAAAGGAAAAAAACTAAGGGTAATGCTGCTCAATGCCAGAAGTCTCAACCTCAAGATGCACGCACTTGAAGCCCTTCTCAGTATGGAGAACATTGATGTCTGTGCTGTGACTGAAACCTGGTTCAAGGCTCCCGAGAGCACCCCAGCACTATCAGGCTTTACCTCATATCATGCCCGCCCCAAAATCCGGACAACACCAAGAAAGGAGGGGGGGTGTCTATATTCATCAAGAACACCCACACCTCAAGGTTGGTGGCAACGCACGATGCATCGGAGACCATCCAGGTGCAATTAACCATAGGCAAGATGGCTCTGCAATTTGTAAGCATGTTACAGGCCACCCTCTCAATCTCAGGAACCTCACATAGCTTTCCTGAAAACACTGGAAGGGATAAATGTATCTCCAAACACCATCATACTAGGTGATTTCAACTACCCGAATATAGACTGGGATCATTACTCAAGCCCCAACACTCTAGCCCAAAGGTTCCTAGAGTTCATAAACTCAAATGCCATGGAACAACTAGTCACCATCCCCACAAGAGGAGATAACATACTAGATCTTATCATCACGAACATGGGGTCACAATGTTCAACACCGGAAGTATACCCCTCACTGGTGAGATCAGACCATAAACTAATCTCACTGGAAGTCCACATCCCGCCCCCACCTGAGATAAAAAAGACCACAGTGAAGAACTTCTCAAAAGCCGACTTCACACTTCTAAAGGCTAGTGTGGTCTCTTTTAAGGCCCCCGAGACTGCGGAAACCATTACTCAAGCCGCTGAATCAGTTACAAATGCCTTCTACCAGCACCTGCAGGACTGCATGGATCAGGCAATCCCAAACAAAACAAAGACTCTTTGTACGAAAGGCAAGCGTCCAGTCTGGTGGACCCCAGCCATAAACAAGCTCTACAACAAAAGGAGGAAGCTACTACAAGATAGAGCAAAATCCTTAAAAGGGAAAACACCCTTGATCATTATAAGTAAAAAACTAAGATCTCTCATAAAATCATCCAAGGCAAATTTTGAGAGAAAAGTCGCTAAGGACTCAAAGGACAATCATAAGGCCTTCTTTAGCTATGTTAGAAACCTGGGAGGAAACTCCCAGATATGCTCCGAATTAGTTCAAAATGATGTAAAAATTACTGAACCTACAGACATTGCCAACATACTGGCTGACAGGTTCAGTGCAAACTTCTCCCCCCCAAAAGGTGAGATATCTATACCAGAGAATTATAGCCCCCCAAACATCTCTAACGCTCAGGTGAGAACTGCTCTCTCCAAGGCAAAAAACACAGCATCCATGGGACCAGATGGTGTCCCCGGATGTGTGCTTCACGAATTCAATGAGGAATTAAATCCGCAGTTAGGGCAGCTGTTTAATCTTAGCCTCACCTCAGGATACGTGCCTAAGGAGTGGCATACGGCAACTGTGGTCCCACTTCACAAAGGCAGTGCCTCCACCGACCCGGGAAATTACCGTCCCATCAGCTTGACAAGCTTGATCTGCAAAGTTATGGAGAGGATCATAATGGAACTCATAAATAAAGACATAGGAGACTTGCAGACTTTGGATCCGACCCAGTTTGGCTTTGTCAAGGGCAGATCATGCCTTTTAAACCTGGTTGACTTTTTCGAAACAGTCACCAAGGCCATTGATGAGGGAAAGGCAGTCCACACAGCCTACCTCGACCTGGCAAAGGCTTTCGACACAATACCCCACTCAGGAATCATTGAAAAACTCATCAGCTTAAATGTAAACCCATACATCACAAGATGGGTTGCAAACTGGCTAAGTGACAGAACCCACAGGGTCAGAGTTGCTGGCGCCATGTCAGACTCAAAGCCTGTCACAAGTGGTGTCCCACAGGGCTCAGTCCTGGGCCCTCTCCTGTTCGGCATCTACTTTTCAGAAGTACAAGCAAACACAGGAGGATTATGGCTGACAAAATTTGCAGATGACTGCAAACTGGGCGCCATAGTTGAGAACACATCTGACACAGATATCCTTCAGAAAGGTCTTATAGAAATGGATAACTGGTGCCAGAGCCATGGCCTAAAATTAAATGCCAAAAAATGCATAGTTATACTCTTCGGGAAAAACAAGGTTACCCCTAGCTACCATATAGGCGGCAACCCACTAAGCACAGAAGAGGTTATCAGGGATCTGGGTACCCAGGTTGACAGTAACCTTTCATTTGACACTCACGTTGCCAAAGTAGTTAGGAAGACCTTCTACATTGACCACCTGATCATGAAGGGATTCACATCTAGATCAAGGGAAGTTATCGTCCCCCTGTACTCATCACTCATCAGACCAATGATTGAGTACAATGCCCCATTCGGAATGTATCTGACACGACACCTGCAGCAACTGGAAAGGCCCCAAAAGTTCCTCACCAAAAGGATAAAGGGTCTCAAAAATATGTCCTATGCTGCCCGACTGAAGGAACTTCAGCTCTATTCAGTCGCTTACCGCCTGCTCAGAGGTGACCTGTGCCTGACATACAAGGCCATGTCCAACCTAGAATTGATGAACATGCTTCACCTCAAAAAATCTAGATCCCTCAGAACTAAAAGGGCGGGAGACTTAAACCTTGACACGGTTATTAATAGGACGTGCTGGAGGGACAGATTCATCACCCAGAGACTCCCTATGCTGTGGAACAAAATCCCGGTACATGTGAGGCAGAGCACCTCGCTGGCTTTGTTCAAGAGAAATCTTGACCAATGGATGGGAGATCGCAGATATACCCCAGGGATTATCTCAGTGTCACTGCTTGACAGAGGCACAGCAAAATAATGGGCATAGTATCCTCCAAACTAAAGGGGTGGCGAAAGCCACAAAACTATGGGCTAGGCTTATAAATGCCCTTGGGCAGATAGCCTAGTATGAACCTATTAACCTAGTAGGAGGTACAGCATATAACATCAAATATCAATTATGCATAATCTAATGCCCAAGTTGACACAGCAGTAAAGGCTGTAAAATATTTACCGAAGGTATACAGCACTAACAGCGACTGTTAATAGCTTCTCACTTAGAATTATAAGAATATACCCATATTCACTGCAACATATTGGTTTACTGTCTTCTTAATTACTTTTGGGTAACAAATTAAAAGGAAAGATTCCTACAGCTACTTCTTTGCTGGCTCCTGAAAATCAGAATTAAGCTTGACAGACTGACAGACTGACACACATTCAACATGTTATGTCAAGTTCCCAACCATGCACAAATCATATAGTTCAAGTCAAGATAGTAACAAAGGTTGTAAAAAGTTTAATAAATACAGAGCATTATCAATGACTGATGTACAGCCACACACTTAACATTACAGGAATTGGGGATGTAGCTAGAAAATACCATGTTGTATTCACAAAGTTGCTGCTACTAACATAACTGTCATTTAAAAATAAAAACATCTCTCAAAATAACATCCCCACAAACATTGAAAAGGATGCATCATTTTCATCCGTTCCCTCTAAAACTATTACAGATTTAGTTTAATAATACTCTAGCAACGCACATACCTATTATACCTGTACTGGAGGCATCCATTTAGATAAATGTAAACAGTATTGTCAGAAAAAAGTCAGTGTTTATAAGTGATTCTCAATATACTCATCAGAATGCAAACAGTATGTCTGGCTGTACCTTCCCTTGAATACAGAAACATTCCATTGGAAAACATATCACATCTCTTTCTAACACAAAGGGAAGAGATAAGATGAGAATGTAGCACATATCTAATGAAAAGCAACTAAAAGTAATTACTGAGAAGGAATGTGACCAAGCAAAATTGTTTGTTCTTCAAACAGTAAATGGCAGAGTGCTGATAAGAAAATAAAAAATCTGAGCAAACAAATATTTCTTAACTAAGGTGCCTCTGTGACCTGGAGTGGATATTTGTCTGATCAAGGCCCACTTCAGTGAAACCCACTCAGACTAACCCAATTAAATGAATTGGTACTTGCTGAAAAGTACAGTTTTGTACCTACCATAAATGTAGATGTTCGAGGATCCACATTGCTGCAGTCCTTACTATTGGGTAGTCCGCTGTCCAGTCGGCCCGAATACCAGAGTATATGGCTGACGTCGGTCAGGGCGCATTAGACTGACGTCAGTACGTCAGGGTACTAATGCGCATGACCGACGTCATATCCTCAGTCTTTTCTTGCCCCAGATGTCAGAAGACCCTAAAAAGACAAGGCCCAAAATACCTGCACCAAAAATATGTACAATATATACAGAAATATATACCAAAATATCAACATATAACCTCACCTACACAACCACCCCTAAACACAGAGGGGAAGGAGGGAGGGTATTGACTGCAGCAATGTGGATCCTCGAACATCTACATTTATGGTAGGTACAAAACTGTACTATGTTCTGTGCACCACATTGCTGCAGTCCTTACTATTGGGTAGAATCCCAAAGCAGAGGTAAGGGAGGCTGGCAAATCATAAAGAAGCAGGAGCTGACAACATGCCTTGCAAAATAGCTGTGGCAAAACCAGCCCTAGACTTAGAGTAGAGAGGAAGGTGATAATGCTTAGAGAAAGTATGCACTGAACTCCATGTAGCTGCCTCCAAAATATCCTTAGTTGCCACCCCCCTTAGAAATGCTGTTGAAGTGGCAGTAGCCCTAGTGGAATGAGGCCTAATCCCAGCTGGAATCTCCTTGCCATGATGGGAATAACAAAATGAAATGCAAAACCCAATCCACTTAGAAATAGTTTGCTTAGACACAGGCTTGCCCTGAGAACTCAAAGCAAAAGAAACAAACAACTGCTGAGACTGCCTGAAGTCCTTAGTCCTGCTGAAATAATAACGCAACTGCCTATGTACATCTAAAGTGTGCAAAATCTTTTCCCCTTTATTTTGGGGATCTGCATAGAAAGTGGGCAAATGAATAGTTTGGTTTAAAGCCACACTAGAAACCACCTTAGGCATAAAGGAAGGATTAGTACGTAATGATACCCTATCCTTATGGAAAATCAGAAAGGGCTCTACTGCCATAAGGGCCTGCAACTCAGAAACCCTTCTTGCAGAAGTAATAGCCAACAAAAAAGCAGTCTTCCATGACAAATATTTCAAATCAGCAGTACCGCAGGCTCAAAAGGTTGTAGAGTAAGTTTTTCCAACACAAAATTGAGATCCCAAGCAGGAGTAGGAGCTCTACGTGGGGGTCTTATATTCTTTGCCCCTCTGAGAAACTGCTTGAACAAAGGATGCGAAAACAATGGTGGGTCACAATCATAGTGAGCTGAAATTGCTGCAGCATGAATCTTAATGGAAGAGAAGGACAAACCTTTGTCCAATAACTCAGTAAGATATTGAAGAGCCACACTCAAATTAGGCTCAGAAATATCCAAATTCCTTGCTGCACTCCAAAATAAAAATCTCTTCCATTTTTCTGCGTACACTTTCCTTGTACTAGGTCTTCTAGCTTCCATAATCACATTTAAAACTTGTTGAGGAAGTTGAGACCGCTGTCTCTCAAAACAGAATATGCCATGCTGTTAGATGAAGAGAGCGAAGCTTGACATTGAGCAGGTGGCCTTCTCTCTGAGACAACAGGTGCGGAATCAAGGGTAAAGGCCATGGAGGCTTCTTTACTAGACTCCTCAGTAATGGGTACCAGTGCTGCCGAGGCCAATCTGGAGCTATTAAAATCATCCTTGGCTTGTCTTGTCTGACCTTTAGAAGCACCTTTGGAAGAAGAGGAAGAGGTGGAAACGCATACACATGAAGATTTTCCCAACTGAAAGAGAGAGCATCCACTTTCCAAGCTGTGTGATGTAACCTCTTTGTGCAAAACTTTGGCAGCTGGTGGTTTAGTGGAGAAGCGAACAGATCTATGTCTGAGTTCCCCAGGACACTGTCAACCTTTGAAATACATGAAGATCCAGTTTCCACTCGTGGGGATCCATGATTTGTCTGCTTAACACATCTGCTAAGGAGTTCTGTGCTCCCGCAGAAACCTTGCCTGAAGAGTTAGTTGCAAGCTGAGCGCAGTCTCCCATAAAATCATTGCTTGCCTGCACAATGGGTAAGAATGTGTTCCCCTTGTTTGTTGATGTACCACATGACAGTTGTGTTGTCTGTTAGAATCAACACCTGCCCTGGAAGAAGTAACTCCTTGAAAGCCATTAATGCAAACTGGACTGCTAACATCTCCTTCATGTTGATATGTAGATGCTGTAGTCTGGCAGGCCACTTGTCTTGTATCCACTTTCCATTTAGATGAGCTCCCCAAGCAATGTCCGAGGCATCTGTCGTTAAAATCTGACTCGCCTCTGGCCGGGTCACAGAGAGTCCCTTGTTTAGGTGACATTCCTGAGCCCACCACAAAAATTCTTTTTGAAGGCAAGGTATTATTTGAATGACAGTGTCCAAATCCAGGCAGTGCTGTGTCCATACATTTTTGAGATACCATTGTAGCTTCCTCATATGCAGTTTGGCATTGGGAAGCACCAGAATACAAGATGCCATGAACCCTAATGCTTGAAGGACTGTCCTTGCAGTCAGCACGGACTGATGAGATAGTTGATGGAAGTAAAGTGATAGACTCTTTTGTTTGTCCGGGGTTAAAAGGCCATCTGGGCTGCTGTATTCAGTCTCACACCCAGAAAGCACATGTCTTGAGAGGGTACTAGACTGGACTTTATTTCGTTCACAGAATACCCTAGGCATCTTAGCACTGCTATAACATATTCCAGATGCTGTAGAAGGTCTTCCTTTTCTTGAGCCAGAATCAGGCAGTCGCCCAAGTAAGGATAGATTTGAATTCCTTGTAGCCTGAAGTAAGCTATCACTGGAGCCAGAACCTTTGTGAATACTCTGGGCGCAGTAGATAAGCCAAAGGGCAATGCAGAGAACTGATAATGAAAATTTCCAGCTCGAAACCGCAGATACTTCCTGCAACTTAGCCTTATAGGCACATGAAGATAAGCCTCCTTGAGATCTAAGGTTACCATCCAGTGATCTTTGCCCAGCAGAGGTAAAAGCTGTTGTAACGACAACATCTTGAACTTTGGAATGTCCAGATAAGTGTTGAGGAGAGATAAATCCAAAATTGGTCTCCACGTGTTCCCCTTCTTTGGTACTAGGAACAGGCGAGAATAAAATCCTAGGCCCCTTTCTGATACAGGGACTGGCTGAATGGCCCCCATCTGGAGTAACTGAGAAATTTGCTTGTGAGCCTCTTTTCTTTGTGGAGGAGGAACGTCTGGCATGCCTTTGAAAGGGGCAATGTATGGAAATAAAACCTGTAACCGTGGTGAATGATATCCAACACCCATCTGTCTTGAGTAATTAAATCCCAATTTTCTTTGAAAAGAGACAGTCTTCCTCCCAAAGGAGCTGCCAGACGAGAATCTTCTGGCAGCTGAAAAGGCAGGTCATTGGGTCTGTTTACGAAAGGACTGACCCCTGCCCTCACCAGAAGTCTGAGCAGGTGAACTCCCTGTTCTAGGCCTAAAAGAACCTTGAGCTCTGCCCCTACCACGTCTAGACCTACCCCTAGACTGGGAGTCATAAGCAGGATATGTCCACCCCTTAGCAGGCCAATTTCTACTAAACTTCGGTGGCTGCACCTGCCAAAAAATCTTTAACAGTTTGCATAGACTTAGCTTTGTCCTCCATTTTCTTTAAAACTGCTTCCACAGGCGAACCAAACAACACATCAGACTGTAAAGGAGCATCCAAAATCCTTGTCTTAACATGCTCAGCTAAATTCTGATCCCTCAACCAGGCATGCCTGCGAAGAACAGAACTAGTAGCAGCCACCCTCGAAGAGGCCTGTACAGCATCAAAACCACATTGCAAAGAATGCTTACCTACTTGTTCAGACACATGAACTAAATCCAGCAACTCTTTACACTCAATACCTTCCGCTAAAGCATCCACCTTAGATTTCAATTGTGAAAGGAGATAATTTTGATATTTTAGCATGTGAAACTGACAATTCAACGCCTCATGGCTAGAGTGGAAGAAGTATACACTTTCTTTCCCCACCTATCCAAAGCCCTTGCCTCTTTATCAGTGGGAACAGGATTTTTAACCACAGAGGCCTTAACACCTTTAGGCCCCTGAGAAACAGTTTCTGGATCCGCCCTAGGACTCTTAAACAAATACTTATGAGCTTCGGGCACCCTATAGTACCTATCAGGTTTAACAGGAGCAGGAGGCAAAGAGTCAGGGTTCAGGGAAGCCTCTGCACAAACATCTTCCACCACATTCAACACAGGAGGTATAGCTATGGGTCTATGTTGGGGTAAAATAAGAATTCCCTAAGCCTTTTCCTGGAATCAGAGTAATCTTGGCCTTCCCATTTAAAGTGTTCTCTCATGGAATGCAGAGTCTCTGAAAATGAGAAATCCTCAGGAGGAGAAGCTGTAGGAGTGGAATCATCCACATCAGAATCAGAATAAGGTGGAAACTCCTGCAAATCTTCCAGAAGACTCTGAAGCCTCTGAATACTGTTCCAAACACTCAAACTCAGGTTCCACCCTAGGCCTCTTATCAGGAGGGGGCATATAACCTCTAATCATAGTAATCAAATCTTCTGCCATTTTAAGCATATGTTTCTTAGGCACAGAACCTGAAGTGCTAGGAGAAGCCCCCACTGAAGCTAAACTTGGCCTACCTCTCAAAGAAGTTTTGGCAACAGAAGGAGAGGCTCTAACTACCTTGGGAAGAGAGGGAAGAACAGTTACCTGAGAAGCCCCCTCAGCCTGGCCTACCTCCTGAGAAGGCACATCCTGTAACAGTAAAGTCTCTGCCTGAGACTCCAAAGAAACTCCTGGCAATACCTCTGGCTCCACTGAGCCTTCTAAAGAACCGACGTCCGGGACAGCCGGTTCATCAACCCTAGGCTTCGCTGTTTTGTCCTTGCGCTTCTTGGACGAAGCGGGCGGAGCATCCGACGGCATTTTATAATTGCAACGCTTCCCAAACACTAACCTGGCACAGTCTAACCTCCTCTTAATAGTGCGTTTGTTAAACCTAGCACAAGAGCGCATCCAACAACGTCGTGCTCAGGCCCTAAACAAGGTATACACAAGGTATGGTAATCCCTATGAGGTATCTGTTTCCCACAAGAAATACAGTTATTCACTTTTTCTGACATCCGGTTAAATACTGAGGCAAGAAAACCAAAATGTTCCCAACGGGTACTTAGCCAACTCTGATTCGGTCTGAAACTCCGGTTTCGAAATATTTCAGAACGCCAACCTGCACTCGCAAAACTGCTTCTGCATCGGACCATGCGGCAAAAAAGACTGAGGATATGACGTCGGTCATGCGCATTAGTACCCTGACGTACTGACGTCAGTCTAATGCGCCCTGACCGACGTCAGCCATATACTCTGGTATTCGGGCCGACTGGACAGCGGACTACCCAATAGTAAGGACTGCAGCAATGTGGAACGAAGAACATCTTAGTATAAAAGTTATTCACATTAGTTAAGGGAAAGCAGGAGATGTGGAGGGCTCTTATTCCCCCTATGAAAAAAAAGTTGGGTTACTAAATCAGTTTCTTTTGACTCAGTTTCACTGGAGAGGGTCTCCATCACATACATCATATTTGTCAAACAGACTTTCTCCCAGAAATGTCTAAGAATAGTGAAGTATATAAGTAAGTGTCCAGAAAATTGTCCAAAGAGATACCATAAGACAGATCTGCAGAAGTGTCCTGCTGATCAGAACATCCACTATCAAGACTCATTTAGACAAAATATTCGAAGCACATAATATCTCGAGCTAGTAAGACCACAGAACTGCTAGTGTTCCCATCCCTAAAGTATTTTAGATATGGAAGACTACTTAAAAAGGTAAATTAAATATTCTAATACTTGCAACACTGTGTTGATAGCACGCAAAATCCTTGATAAAATACTTGATATTCAAAGTACTACTGCTAAACAAAGTTCATCAAATTAGAAGCAATGCATATGAAAAAGTGATCGTGTCTATATTTATGAAATATTAACTTATCTGCTTCAAAATAAAGTGTACTTATTTCACTTCCAAAAAGGAACATGGAAGAGATTGTCAACTCACCCACCACCACTACATATGCACATAGTACCATTACTCGTACACATAGTATGCATCAAATACAAAAATCTGCATACACGGAGGTTCTCTCGAAAAACTTACCTAAACACCAGAGACCTCCAAAACATAAGACTGCTACAACTAACACAGTCCTCACAGCACCCAGGATACATAGCAAAACCAGTGTCTCATTCACCAAGCTGTAAGGCAAAACACTCAAAAACCAAACTTTCCTTTCATTGGAGACTCAATAGTGAGACATATGGATGTCCCACTCACCAGGTCAGACAAGGAGAAAGTCACGGTCAGCTGCCTGCCCAGTGCCAGGATTCATCAGATCACGCATGCACTCAGGTTTCTCAGCAGCAAGTGTCATTATGACTCTGTCATAGTTCATGTTAGTGTGAATGACCTGAGCTGTATCTCACTGGACTATAAGAAGACAACATGGTTGAGCTCTCTGAGTATGTATTCCAGGCAGGTATGTCCCTAGTCTTGAGCATCATACTACCCTCACCTAGAATGATGCCACAGTATAAACAAAAAAGGACTGATTTCAATAATTGGCTTAGTTTTTGGTGTCATTCAAAGGGGATCCAGTTCCTGTAAGCCTGGGAAGCCATGGTTGACAAAACGTTGCTTTGCCAGAGACAGTCTGGCACCTCTAGGTTTTTGGCTGCTGGCAAAGGCTCTTGCCTCCCCCATAGTGCCTTTTTTATGCAAGGTCTCTAAAACAACATTACCAATGTGAATTTAGCCAACCAGAGCAAAATAAGGGTCATGCTGCTAAATGCTAGGAGCTTAAACCAAAAACTGGAAGCACTTCTATTACTAGAAGATGTAGATGTCTGTGCAGTCACAGAAACCTGGTTCAAGGCCTCAGGCAGTACCCCGGCCTTGCAAGGCTACAATGCCTTCCACACCTTTAGACCACAAAAGGAATATGTGAAAACCAAAAGAGGCAGTGTTTCTACCTATATTACAGATAAATTCACTTCCAGTCTAGTTAGACTGGACAACTCCATGGAGTTACTCTAAGTCCAGATTACAATGGGTAAAACCCCCCATTCAAGTCTTAACCAGTTACAGATCCCCCTCCATGGGTCACAACACCCACAAAGCCTACTTTACCAAACTGGAGAGAATCCAAATTTTACTGAATACTCTAGTTATGGGGGATTTCAATTATTCCACCATCAAATAGGAAACCTATACTAGCCCCAACTCGCTAGTGCAAAAGTTCTTTGACTTTGTTAATTCAAATGCCCTGGAACTAATTGTTCATACCCCAACAAGAGGAACAAACATTCTAGATCTGGTCCTCAATAGCATGTCAAACAGTTGCACTACCGCAACTGTCGGACACTCATTAGTTAAATCTGACTACAAAACAGTCACCTTCAAGCTGGCACTAACACCAGAACTCACAAAAGGTGAAATCAGACTAAAATTCACCAAGGCAAACTACAACCTCCTAGGGGAAGGTATAAATGCATTGCAAGACCCACCCCAAGCTGGAAGTGGTAGCTACTCCAAAGCTTACACTAAAGCCCTGTACAACCCCTTTCACAAGTACATAAACTCGGCTGTACTAGAAAAGAATCAAAGCTAGAGCCCAAAGTAAAAATAAGCTGCTATTGTGGACAGCCAGCATCGACAAACTTTACAATAAACCCAAGAAGCTGCTGTCCAGGAAAACTAAAACAAGGCCCCAACAATGGAAAAGCACTCTCCCCAGCTTCTACTGGCAAATAAGACACCTTGTCAAGTCTTCTAAGGGCTCCTTTGAGAGAAACTTACCAAGTACAGCCAAAAATAACCATAGGGCCTTTTACAGCTACATATGTAGCCTAAAAGGTAGGACCCAAGCATGTGCAGAACTAGTGACCAACGGTATCACACACACTAAACCCACAGAGATAGCAAACCTGCTAGCTTATAGGATTGGTCAATATTTCATTCCCTTATCTCCTCCTAATGTATCAAAAACCTTCCACCAACCCCCCCCCCACCCTAAATATCTGAAGATCAGGTCCTCAAAGCCTTGTCCAAGGCAAAAAACACTACCTTTGTGGGACCAGACGATATCCCATGATATCTTCTAAACAGGCTAAATAATGAACTAGCATCACCATTAAGTACCCGTTGCAATCATAGCCTAATCACAGGCTTTGTTCCTGCAGAATGGAGAACAGCAACAGCTATTCCCCTCCACAAAGTTGGCCAAGCAGCAGATCCATGGAATTACAGACCCCACAGGCCTGACCAGCCTCATCTGTAAGGCCAATGAATTTATCACTATGGACCTCCAAACCCTAGATCCTACCCAATTCAGCTTCGTCAAGGACAGATCCCGCCTGTTAAATCTGGTGTACTTCTATGAAAATATGACCAGGTCCATTGACGAGGCAAATCTGTGCACACGGTATACCTCAACTTGGCAAAGGCTTTCAACACAATCCCACATTCAGGCTTTACTGATAAAACTTATCAAACTGAATGTAAACCCCTTTGTTGTAAGATGGGTTGCCAACTAGCTCACAAACCAGACACACACTATCAAAGTGGGTGACTCCACATCAACCAGCAGACCTGTTACGAGCAGGATGCCACAGGGGTTAGTGCTGGGCCCCCTACTGTTTGGTATATACTTCTCAGAGGTTCAGGTCAAAACTAAGGAGTTGTGGCTGACTAGGCTTGCAGATGACTGCAATCTAGGTGCAATCACTGAATCCACAAATTATGTCACTATACTCCAGGAGGGTCTCACACAGACCATCAACTGGTGTATTAAACACGGTCTTGATCTGAATGCAAAGAAATGCATAGGTTCATAGGGTCATAGATTAGTACTAGGCTAACTGCCCTTGCAAGTCATTTTATGCCTAGCCAATTATCCCTTGTGAGACTCAAACCCTGCACCTTGTGCTTGTAAGGCAAACACCTTAACCATTAGGCCACCCTCCACTGCCCCAGTGTCCTAGCAACAGATCTGTGGAATTACAGACCCATAAGCCTGATCAACCTCATCTGTAAGGCCAAGGAATGTATCATTATGGACCTTCCAACCCTAGATGAGCATCATCATTCCCTTTGGCACAAACAATGCTCTTTCAAACTATCAGATCAACAGCAATACCCTAAGTAGTCACAAAGTAGTAAGAGACCTGGGATCATAAGCTGACTGCAACACTAACTTCGACCACCATGTTCTACTGTAGTAAGGACGGCTTTCTACATAGCACACTTGATTAGTAAAGGCATCACCTTGAGAACAAAAGAGGTTATAATCCCTCTATACTTGGCAATAATCCAGCCCATAACCGAGTATAATGTCCCATTCGGTGTGTACTATACAAAGCACCTGTGGCAACCGGAAAGACATGAAAGGTTTCTAACAAAGAAGATCAAGGGCTCCAGCATGTGCCTTACACAAACCGACTAATGTCCCTATCACTATACTCGTCTTGTATAGACTTCTTAGGGGAGACTTATGCCTGGCCTACAGAGCAATCCAAGACCCAATCCTAATGAACTTGCTGCACATCAGTATATCAAACGGGACTAGGGCTACCTGTTCCAGGGACCGGAGTGGGTTGAACCTGATCCGAGCTATGTGGGAGTCAGAAAAACAATCTAAGGCTAGTGAGTGCAGGAGCTAAGGTATGTAGTAGCAGAACAGATGTATCCAAGACTCACAGTACAGTAAAGCTGTGTTAGGATTAATTATGGGGATTTGATTAGCAAAAGGGAAGGCTGGAGGGCATTAAAGTTAGGCAAAAAAATTAGATTTAAGGGGAGCTGCATTCTGGTGATGTATAAGCATGTGTTACAGAACTTATAGCAGAAGTTACTGTATGACAAATGTTAAAACATACAAGTGTTTCAAGATAGGAGGGTAGGATCATGGGATTGCTGAGGGTAGTCATCCGCTGAATTCCTCCTGTACAGTTTGTGGGTTTTGCAGGTAGTAGAACAGGACAGTTGCAGGGCTAGGTACCTAAGAAAATAGATAGGATGGGAGAAGGAGAAGTTAGCTTGTTTATAAGGGATAACAAAGAGACAGATAAGAAGATAGGTGAGCAGGAACAGTGCTGTTAAAAGTTAATAATTGTAGGCTAAAATGTGTTGTAGTAGGTCTCTTACTCTATCTATACAGGCATTTCAAGACACTTTTACAGTGATAGTGATATAACTTGTAAACCATAGAGCACTAAATATTCAATGATTTTCAAGTACTTTAAATCCGAATACGTGAACTGTAGCAGCATTTCACATGTAAAGACAAATCAAACGGCTTTTAAGTAGTTGCACCATTTCAAGCATTCAATGAATATCAAGTATTTTAAATATGAGTATGCGACATTGTAGCCCCATTTCATATGACATCCATTAAACACACCCCTCACAGTATGGTGGTTGATTTAAATATATTTAAAAGGAGCCTCATTAAACTATATTATAGAATTTGTTACGTAGATATATTGAAAGAAGCCTCAGTAAACTAAAGTATAACACCCATTAAGCAGATACACTGAAAAGATAGTCAGTGAACTACAGTACAACATCCATTAAGCAGTGCAAGGAACTAATATTGTAAGGTTTTTGTGTTATGACCCAAACTTATTAAAACAAAACACACATAACTTAATGCAGCAGTAGACTGAAAAGTGGAGAAATAAATTACCACAGTAAAATCAAAGCACTGTAATGGTTCAACAAGAAGTTAAAGAGGTTATCCCAGGCATTTATAAGCAAGTACTCATACTGCTAGATAGCAGTAAATAAGGTACTACTACAAACACTGCTAAAACAAAAAAAAAACAAGAGGCTACAATACCAGCATATTATAGACTTAGATTGGTTAGATTGGATGACTTATAATATAAAGATAATAGTTAAAGGTACCTTAGGCTACGATAATTAAATCACGGTCGTACATCATCAGAGACTGCGACTGGAGAATAGAGGAGGGGAAGTTTGAGAGAAAAGATGGCGACGAATGCCGATCAGTGGGTTTTTAATGGTGCAGGGAAAGTAGGGAGTGCGGAAGTATGATAGCAAAGGCTTACACATATGTGGGAAGAGAGGAAACTTTGGAAGGAAAGAAAAAGAAAAAAAGGAAGGAAAAGTGAGAAAAAAGGTGGAGTTGGACCTGATTGGAGCTGTGTGGGAGTCAGAAAAACAATCAAAGGATAGTGAGTGCAGGAGCTAAGCTTTGTAGTAGCAGAGGAGGTGTAACCAAGATTCACATTACAGTAAAGCTGTGCTAGGATTAGTTTTGGAGATTTGATTAGCAGAAGGGAAGCCTGGAGGACGTTAATGTTAGGTAAAAAAAATAGATTTAATTGGAGCTATGTTCTGGTGATATATGAGTGTGTGTTACAGAACTTATAGCAGGAGTTATTGTATGACAAATGTTAAAACGTACAAGTGTTTCAAGATAGGAGGGTAGGACTGTGGGATTTTCGTGGGTAGTCATCCACTGAATTTCTTCTGTACAGTTTGTAGCTTTTGCAGGTAGTAGAACAGGACAGTTGTAAGGTTAGGTACAAGTGTTTCAAGACAGGAGGGTAGGACCATGCAATTGCCGTGGGTAGTCATAAGATCATAGGAAGTTACTAGGCTAACGCCCCAGGGACCCTTACAACCCTAGTCAAGAGTTTATTCCCAAAAAAGAAACCTCAGTCAGCACCTGTTGCCTCTGTCATTGAGGGACACAGGTGGAACCACTGGGACAAATTTGTGATTTCCCATCCACTCATCAAGGTTGAGCTTAAACAGAGTCAGAGAGGTACTCTGTTTGACATGTATGGGAAGTCTATTCTAGAGATGGGGCAGCCACTGGGAGACAAACTTGTCTCTCCAGCAGGTTTTGCTGATGTCACATATTAGATTTAGACCTTTCTAGCGGGTAAAGCATGAGGAGTTAGACTTACGGATATGAAACATCTCTAGTAGAGCAGGATCCGATATTGCCTTGTAGGCAAGACACAAATCACCTCTGAGCAATCCGCTGAATTCCTCCTGTACAGTTTGTAGTTTTTGCAGGTAGTGGAACAGGACAGATGTAAGGCTAGGTACAAGTGTTTCAAGATAGGAGGGTAGGACCGTGTGATTGCCATGAGTAGTCATCCGCTAAATTCCTCCTGTACAGTCTGTAGGTTCTGCAGATAGTAGAACAGGATAGTTGTAAGGTTAGGTACCTTACGGCCGTACATCACCAGATACTGGTTACTGGCCAGTGTGCTGTTAATAGAACACCTAGCAACCAAAAACCTGTTGCCTTATTTGGGGGGAATGGTCTACCTATTACAAAACTTGCTGAGTTTAATCATTTTTCCCATAAGTGCTCACCACGTCACACTCCCAAACAATGTTCAGTTATGCTGCCAAGGATTTGTGACACCTACTGCATACCTCTGCTCTTATATCATCCCATGTTTCCATCTAAAATGTGGAGTTTGCCAGCTATGGACTAGTCTATAGCATGCAAAGGCCATATCTGGTAATTTCAGAAACTTTTGCAATACATCAGCAGGTCTATATAACTAAACCTCTAAGCGTACAACTCTTGAATCTAAGCTACACAACATTGTTTTGGTCACTGTGACACTTTGGAAGGGTTCCGCCTGTCCAAACGTTTCAGAAACTGACTTTTGTTGAATATATTCTTAAAAGGATATTTCTTACTTCTCTCTTAATATCCTTGCATTCGAGGAAATTTTCAAAGTCATAGTGGCATAGGTAATGTCAGGAAGAAAATAAAAGGTTATGTGTTACCATAACTTGGCAACTGAGTTGTCTTCCTTCATTCCTCCTCACATGCGGCTCAGCCACATTCCACAGACTTGGAGCCAACTCTCAAACTCCTCCCTCCTGCCTATAATGCCCCACATCCCCCTAAGTACCTTAGATCGAGTTTGCTGATTCCAAACATTTAACACACACACAGCAAAGAAGTGACAGAAGAGGCTCAGACATAGGACATAAGAGTCCCTTCATAATCCAGGTTCCTCTAGAAGAAAAAGGCAGGGGGATGGATGGGTGGGAAAGTGAGGTGGAATGAAGGAAGACAACACATATGACAAGTTATAGTAAGATATAACCTCTGAATCTGATGTTGTCTTCTACATTCATCCTCATGATAGGGTCAGAATGGGTCTATATTAGATAACTGAAATGATAAAATTGACACATAAAACATGAACTCACTAAATACCAAAGTTACAGAACTGTTGCACAAAAAAAAAAAAATACTTGAGACACACCCCCCTACTTAAATATACCAACGCTGAGATCACACCACAGTGGAGGAAATGGCAAAGTCCCAAGAACAGCCTAGTGATTTTTTTCCCTGGGAAAAAAATTGCTTTTCCGTAACTTCGGTGTTTAGTGAGTTTGTGTTTTATGTTTCGATAAAAGAGCATTCACTCCCTTATAATTTCAGTTATCTAATATAGACTTGGTCAGAATCCCCAGATACATAAATCCTGGGTGGCCCTCATGGAAGGACATGCTGGAGCACCATTGAACCAAAGAAAGCCCTGCTCCTGGATATGAGATCCAACTTGTAGTGCAATACACAGGTATGATTGTTAGACCACATTGCTGCTGCACAAATGTCATCAATAGATGTTCCAGAATAGAAGGCTGTAGAAGCAGCCATAGCTCTGGTGGACTGCACCCTGGGTTGTCTAGGTAATTTCAATCCCTTGGATGAGTAAATGTACAAGATGCAATCAGATATCCATTTCGCTAACGTAATTTTAGACACCGCTTGTCCCAGTCTATTGGATGAGAAAGCTACAAAAAGCAGATCAGACTTCCTGCATAGTTTGGTCCTGTGTAGGTAAAAACGAAGTTGTCTATGAACATCTAGAAGACAGAGAACATATTCCTCTTCATTAGAGAAGTTGGAGAAGAACACTGGTAACTGGATGGATTGATTAATATTATTCTAGGTAGCTACTTTGGACATAAATGACGGACTGGTGCGTAATGACATTCTGTCTTTATGAAAAAGTATGTAAAGGGGTTTAGAGGATAAAGCTTGTAATTCAGAAATCTCTTAGCAGAAGTTACAACCACCAGGAGGATTCTCTTCTGTGACAGAAACTTCATGTCACAACTTGCCACTGGTTTGAAAGGTCCCTGAGTCAAAGCCTGCAATAAAAGAGTGAGGTCCCAAGGGGGAGATAGGTCCTTAACTGGAGGCCTTAATAAGAAAACACATTTCATGAACGATTTGCATAGTCTATAAGTGAAAAGAGACCAGGATTGACTTGCAGTATGAAAGTTGGAAATAGTAGCTAATTGCAGTTTGATAGTTGAGAAGCTAGCGCCTTGGTTGAAAAGGTTGTTAAGAAATTACAAGATGTCTGAAACTAGACCTGATAACGGATCAGAGTTCCTGTCTGTGGGCCAAAAAACAAATCTCTTCCACTTACTGGTGTAAATTTTTTTAGTGGAAGCCTTTTGCGAGGCTAGAAGAATTTTACGGACCAGGGACTAAAGTCTGGACTGTCTCACTAGGGTTGGAAGTGGAGAAACCAAGTGGTCAATTTGAGGGCTCAAAGGTTTGGATGCTGCATCCCTGACAGATGGGAAAGGAGGTCCTGACTTGGCTACAGAATCCAAACAGGACATTTCATATGAGATCATAGAAATGGGAACCACACCTGATGAGGCCAGAAGGGGGCAATGAGAATGACTGAGCTCTTCAGCTTGCTTGCCTTCTGAAGAAACTTCGGAATGAGTGGAAGAGGAGTACAAGCATACAGGAAACCCCAAGGGCCAAAAGTAGACTAGTGCATCCCTTGAGGGACGCTCCTGGAGGAGGGACCAGAGGGAAGAACTTGCTGCACTTGTTGTTGAGGGGAGAGGCAAATAGGTTGCAGCAAGGTTGACCCCAATGACTGAAGATCATGTTCACCACTGACTGAGGGACCACTTGTGCAGAACCACCAGTGATCTGCTGAGTCTGTCTGCTAGATCATTGGTTTTCCACAGGATATGCATTGCAAATAGAAGGTGGTCTGAAGATATTGCCCATCCTCACACCCTCATGGTCTCCTTGCACAAAGGGTAAGAATGGGTTCCTCTTTGTTTGTTGATGTACCAGACAAAAGACATGCTGTCGGTGTGTACTGCAACAGTTCCTAAGTGGAGAATGTCCTGAAAGGCTTGTAACGTCAAGAGGACTGCTCTCATCTGTAGGACATTAATATGCAATCTGGTCTCGGTATGGGGACCACGTGCCTTGGACCATTTTCCCATTGTAATGCCCCCCCACCCAAACTGGCAAGCGTCTGTGGTCACAGTGGCTATAGGGGGGTTGTTCAAGAGCTGTCTTGAACCCAGGACCTTGTGCACTAGAGTCAGAGCAAAGCATCACTAGGCCAAATCAGCTGTAAGTAGTCTGTCTAGGATGACTCTCTCTGAATGTATCCACTAACTGAGGTGACGCCTGCAAATGGGAGTCAACCTGATGTGAAGGGACAGCAACTGCAAAAGGATGGACCATTGTGTTGCTACTGTCCACTGGAGAAGTCGCATGAAAAATCTCCCTAGGGGGACTAACAGAATGGCTGAAGACATGGATCCTAGAGTCTGCAGGATCAATCGAGCCATGGGAGAACTTTTGGGCTAACAATTCCTGTACCTGACTTCTCAACATGGTTACTCTGTGTGAAGGAAGAGAAACTATCTGATCCCTTGTGCTGAGCTGCATACCTATGAATTCTAGATTCTGTACCAGAATCAGGCTGGATTTGCTCATGTTTGTGGGGATGCCCAGAAAGTGTGATAATTAGATTAACTAGTCCCTGGCTTGTATTAGCGGATGCCTCATGGGAGGGGTTAGGAGCCAGTCGTCTAGATATGGACACACCTGGAATCCCCTGAAGAAGTGGGCCACTACCATTGCCATGCATTTGGTGAACACCTAAGGGACTGTGGTGAGCCCAAGAGGCAGTGCTCTGAATTGGTAATGACTGGCTCCCAGCCAGAAGTGCAGATATCTTCCAGAGAGCCTGTCTATTTTTGATGAGATAGTCTGCATCCTTGAGATCTATTGAGCACATCCAATCATCCTTAATCAAGAGTGCCAGAATGGACTAAACCATAACCATTCGGAACCTCAACTTCTTTACATATTCATTCAATTTGCTTATATCCACAAAGGGTCTTAGGTCCCCTGTCTTCTTCAGCACCAAAAAGAAGCAGGAGTAGGTTCTGAATCCTCTCTGTTCAGTTGGGACCTCCTGGATGACTCTTTTTTGCAAAAGGTGTTGGATTTCCTGTGCTGCCTGTTCCCTTTGACTGGGTGACACGTCAGGAAGGCTTTTGAAATTTGTAGGAAGCAGAGAAAAGGGAATGGAGTAACATCTGGACATTACACTTAGCACCCAATGATTTTGAGTCAACTGGGTTCAGGCTTTTGGGTGCAAAGCTAGTCGGCTCCTGACCACCTGCAGAGACAGACAGTCAGGCAGTGTTTCAGGAGCGCTGGTAAGGCTTATCGGGAGGGGGTTCTTAAAGCCCTGGTTCTGAGGACCCCTTCTGCCTCTATGGCAGTGTCTACCAAAGAGGAATACTGGCCTCAAACAGATACCCTACGCAGACCATCTCAAAAACCTCCAGCTTTACTCTGTCACATATTGCCTACTCAGAGGCAATCTCTGCCTAACATACAAAGCTATGTCAAACCCAGAGCTGTTGGACATGATCCACGTAAAGAAATCCCAATCCCTCCGAGCTACATGCTCTAGGGACCTAAACCTTATCACCACAATAAACAGAACATGCTGGAGGGATAGATTCCTGTCCCAGAGACTTCCCATACTCTGGAACAAACTACCTATCTATATCAAACAAAGCTCCTCATTAGCACTCTTCAAGAAAAATCTTGATGATTGGCTGGGAGATAGGAAATTCACCCTGGGGATCACTTATGTAGCTCTGCTCAACAGGGGCATAGGGAAATAATTTTCTTGGGTGGCAAAAGCCAGGGTACCTTTTTGGCTAGGCTTATATAGGCCCTAGGGCCAATAGCCTAGTACCTACCTATGAACCATCAAACCTTCTCCCTCCTGGAAAGACCCTTGCGACTTGCAAAACCACATTTCCTTACCTCCACATTGGTTCCTGGAGAAGGACCTCTGGGGGTAGAAAATTTGATTCCAACAGCAGAAAGGGTCTTCCCATCCTTCTCATTGTGGGTAAGTGTGTCTCGAAATGATGGTCTAAAAAGGGAGGAGTCATTGTAACGTGCTTTGACAAACGATGCCTTAAAGGACTTTTAGAATCAAATAGCCACATCCAGGCATGCCTCCTTTGGGAAAGTCCTGAACCGGTTGCTCACATGTTGTCCCCCGTGGCATGGGAGATTAACCTCATCGATGAGCTGGCGAGAGATGAAAGAGTGGTCAGCTTGGGAGAGATTTTCTTAAATTCCTCCACAGGCATGGACTCTAACAGACAGGCTGGCAGTTCCTTGATCAAGCCTTTCTGCAAACGAGTAAAATGAGCCAGATAGTTCAACAACCTCAGTGCAAAGGTGGCTGAGGAGTAGACATACTTCTCAGAACTGTCCAAAGCTCAAGATTCCTTGTTAAGTGGGTGGACATTGGCACTTTCTTCTACTAGCTCTTTCTTGGTGGCTGCCTCCACCACAATGGCATCGACTATGGGACTCTTACTCCAGTGTTTCCTGTTTGCAGTGGGTACCAGAAATTAATCAGGTAGTTTTTGAGTATGGGCTCAATGGTGTCTGGTTCCTTCCATGCTCGGAGGGACACTAAATCAACCAGGGCGTCTGCTGGAGGAGGGGGGTCTTTGACTCCTCAGAGGAAGGAGGTTGGGCAGGCCATCCACCTTTCTGCTTTAAGATTTCCAAAGGAGACATCTTCAGGTGGGGATCAGGGGATTCTTTCCTCTCATCAAAGTCAGTATCCTCAGTTAACGACTCCAATGGGTTGTCAACATGCCTCCTTTTGCACGTCTTCTTCTGAGGGACTACCTCAACTGGGTACTCTGGAGAAGTGTCGGAAGAAGGGAATCCCTCCTGAGCAAGGAATTCTTACAGGCCACTCAGGACAGGAAGACAAGGCAGGATGAATGGGAAAAAGACCTTCAGATCTCCAACTCGGGAGAAAACCCCCTCCACTATCTGAAAGGCTGAAGGACCAGGAGAAGATCTTTCTATCTGCCCCAAAGCAGAAGCCACCAAGGGAAAATGGGCAGGACTCTGGATCCACAGCCTCCGGAAAGGATCAGACACAAGCTGTCGAGTGCCAAGGTGCCTAAGGGAAGGGATGGCTCCAAGAAGGACGGAGCCGACCCCAGTCCCCTGGACCCAGCAATGACACCATGACTCTGAGACTCATTCTGCTCTAAGAAGGATGGGAGCTTCCTCTGCACTGAGCCCGACATGCATGGTAATCCTGAATCCTTACACTCTGAAAACAAGGCTCGGATTGGAGAAGAAGTCCTGATGGGATGGCCAGAGTAGCTCACGGATCTGACAGTGGACTGAGCTGAGACTACCCCCATCTGGTTCTGGGCCTTGAGGAAACTCCTCATTATCCTGTCCATGTCCGCCTCGGACAAACTTCTTGAGGACCTGGATGAAGCAGACAAGGGGGGCTGGGAATGCTTGGACCTATAAGACAGCATAGGAGATCTCGAAGACCTCTGATCCGGAGGTATGGGATCTAATGTAGGCGCTGACAAAGACGTGGGAGATACAGTGATCACATCCCCCGAATCCATAGAAACTGCAGTATCCAACAGGGGGGAGGTAATTTCTGCAGCTCCAAAGGAGTCGGATTCGAAAATCCCTTGGGTATCTTTGCTTCAAGAGAGTCCCTTGGGGTAACTGGAAGGGACCTCTTTTTTGACTCTTTAGCCCTAGCAAGGGAGGAAGAAGAAGAAGATGCTACAAAAGGGCTCTGAGCCTCTGGAGCCAAGGAGGGAAGAAGGTCCTTAAGAATAAGTTTATTTCTGTGGTCCACTCAGGCCCGTGGATTGAAAGCGGCGGAAATGTTACATTCCGGTTTTAAGTGGTTAGCACCCAGGCAGTACACGCACTCCTTGTGGACATCCTGGTTGGGGATTTTATCCCCATAACAACTGCAGCATTTAAAGCTGGGTGACGGTTTGTCAGCCATGATAGAACAAAAACCCACCAAAAAATAACCATCACCAGAAATACCAGTAAGGTAATTCTTTCTCTCTAAGAATTTGACTTTAACTACACACCTCAACTCTAACTATAATTATAGTTTTAGAATAATGATAGATGAGTAGCTGAAGTGGCAAACAAGATCTGCGGTACTTAGGGGGATGTGGGGCATTATGGGTAGGAAGGAGGAGCTTGACATACTGAGCCAGATCCGAGGGTCAGATCCAAGACCCCATCCTGAGAAGAAATGAAGACATCAGGTCTATTGTTTCAGTCAAATTAATGTGTTGTAATAAGCTGCTGCTGCTGTCTCAATGTCCAGGTCATGACATCATGGTAGTCAAGGGTCTTTGAACCAGCCCACCTACTCAGCCAACAAATAAATAAATACATACATTCACACACACATAAATACATAAACAAATAAATAGTGATAGTGTGTTGGAGAGATTGTTTTGCACTGTCTGTGCACTATTCATTAAACGTGTACCACGGAGCAGGATTGTTATACCATATTACAGCATACTGAAGACCTATGCCCTTGGTGATTCATACATGTTACACAATGGGGTAAGGTGTTTTAACCCATTGTGTAGCCACAATTCTCTGTCTACTGGGTGCAATTACAAATGATCCACCTGCCTGATCATATGCAATTCATAGACATAACAGAAGTACTGGCTGGTCCCAACTGAGTAACGTGTGGGCTTACAAACTATTATAATCCAAAGGTGCTGCACTTCACAGTAAAGCAATCCCCTTCCCTAGTATGTTGCTCAGAGTAGTACCCAGCAGCAGTGAAGACACTCATGCTGTTTCTGCAATCAAACTTGTCCCGCCCCTTTCACAGTGACAATAGTAATCTCTCACCAGTGGAAGCTCAAACAACACTAGATCTGTCCATTACCGTATTATGATAATAACCTTACCTCTACCACCACGTGCAATGACTGGGAAGGGTTGTTATATTACAGTACAGTGATAACAGTAGAGCACATTACAGCATGCAAAGCAGTGTTTAGTACACCGTGATGTACTATGTGCACCTGTACACAATTCATAAAGAACAGGGATGCTTTATACACCACAATCAAGGACTGCAATTAATATTTATATGAATCAAATCCTGAATGACAGAGAACTAAACACAGTGTACATTACATTTTAAGCCTCTGATGCCTCTACACACTCTGTTTATCCCACATTTACCTTTCTTAATCCTTCTTTCTCCTTAAACTCTGTATTTCCACCTTTATTTACCTCTTGAACACCTGTGTTACCCCCTACAGTTTCCAAGGCTAATTTTGCCTCTCAGTCTTGTCTCGATACTCCTCAGATTCTACTTTTCTGCTTACAAAATGTACACCTCAACATAATGGAAAATCATACCTCTCAACCTCTTAGTGCAAGAAATCCGGACAAAGCCTAAAATAATGGGGGGGGGGAGGCCCACAGAATAGGGACAGATTTTAAATATCGATCTTATAAACTTAGAAAGTTGCTAGAATGGCAGGGTTTGTGATAGCATACATTTTTTGAAGGATATGAAGTCTGAAACTCAAATGTATGTCATTATTATTTTGACTCCAAGCCTCAGTGATTTGCCAGAAAACACACATTTTATGATGAACAGACCAAAAATATGAGGCAAAAATCGGGACATTGTGTACAGTTGAGAGGTATGTATAACAGCTGTACACAGAATTTCATTCTTTTTTACCAGTATGTATTACCTTTATTTTCCTGTATTCATTGTATTTATTACATTTCTGTTGCTATTCTGAAAATAACCCAGGTTGAGTCTGTAGTTTGGTCATGCTGTGATCAGTGCTCAACATGATAAACATATGCCAGTCACAAGTGCAGTCCCTCAGGGATCAGTCCTTGGACCGCTCCTTTTTGGCATTTACTTCTCAGAAGTCAAGGCCAATGTCAGTGGTCTCTGGCTGACTAAATTTGCAGATGGTTGCAAATTAGGAGCTGTCACTGAATCTCATACTGACACAAATGTTCTTCAGGAGGGCCTGAAACAAACAAACAACTGGTGTCAGAGCCACGAACTAAAACTAAATGCCAAGAAATGCATCCCTGGTAACTATCATATCGACAATACACCCCTTAGAGTTGACCCAGTAGTCAGGAATTTAGGGACACATATAGATAGTAATCTAGCCTTTGATCATTACGTGTCTACAATGGTGAGGAAATCATTCTATGTTCACAATTTATAAACGAAGGTATGGCATCTAAGTCCAAGGAAGTCATTGTTCCACTGTATTTGGCATTCATCAGACCTATCATTGAGGACAATGCTCCCTTTGGTATGTATCTAACTAGGCATATCCAACAACTGGAACATCTGCAGAGGTTCCTCACTAAAAAAAATGTTGTTGCTGTTGTACAGTGCGTAAATAAAATGCACTATACAGACCACCTCAAGGCCCTTTCCCTGTATTCTGTCTCCTACAGGCTTTTGAGGGGAGATCTATACCTGGCATACAGGGCATTGTCAGATCCCACTCTGATGGACCTCCTGCATATCCACAAAGCAAACAGTACCAGAATTACCCGTTCTAAAGACTTAAACCTTTCCTGTGATATAAATAGGACCTGCTGGACAGATAGGTACGTATCCCAGAGACTACTCCATCTATGGAACAGTCTCCCCATCCATGTGAAGCAGAGTTCCTCCCTAACCCAGTGCAAGTTGGACAACTGGATGAGAAACCGGAAATTCATCCCTGGTTTGGCACCTATGTCTCTAATGCAAACAGTAATCTGTAAATGATTCATCTCCCAGGCCCATGTACTTACGCTTACCAAGGGTGTCAAAGCTTGTCAGAGATTGGGGATGCATGGCTAGGATTAAAATGGTCCTTGTGATCATTAGCCTAGTAGACACCTATTAGCCTAGAAGACACCTATTAACCTAACTATAAATAACTGGGCTCTAGAAAATCAAATCTGGCTGGATTTGGATTCTACATAAGGCTTCAGAGTTTATTCCATTACCAAAATTTACAGTTCCCCATTTCCAAATAGCTCAGTTGCTGGGTTTTAACATTCAGATAAAGAGGTAGCAAACGTGAATTTTTCACCCTTATAGGAATTAATTACTGATTTGCAGTTTAGCGATTCTGTGCGCCTCAAAAAAAAGCTGACTCTTGATTCAATGACAATCAGGAAAAGGAGAATGGAGGACAGTCACCCTTTAAGGACCCATATTAAACCTCATTTTGGAGGTGGTGAGGGAAAGTGGACAACTTGCTACAAGTAGGAACCATGCTGAAGCCCACTCCTGGATACTGCTTGATTGGGAGTTGACTGTTGATGTTTTTCTGTGGCTCATTTTATTTACATACATTTATATGTATACACACACACACACACACACACACACAAACACACACACATAAAGATAGATAGACAGATAGATAGATAGATAGATACACTGATAAGTGTGAGTGCATGACATTTCAAATTATTCCCTTTTCATCTAATCACAAATCACTGAAAAAAAATAATTGAAAGCACATTTCATCTGAAACATATTTTACTGATTTACATTTCAAAGAAAATGTGTAATATAGCAAATACTCCATTTTTTACCCAGAAGTAAGCCCTTCATGCATCCCACGTGTGGGGGGCTGCCCCCATATTCTCTTATTTAAATATACTAACTCTACAAATGCATATCCAGTAAAAAGAAAATAAGACACACCACACACAGTAAATTACAAAATAAAAGTAGGCACTGGAAAGATACAAAAACAGTGTTTTAGACTAATATGGCTAGCAGGTCCTACAATCCTAACATCATAAACCACAACAGCAGTGAACAGTTCTCCATGAACTGCGAGTCAACCATGTGATTAGAAATGTAGTTTCAGTGAATTTATTAAGTGATTTTTGACTAGAAGAAATAGTAATAAGATGAAACAAACTGTACCCAAGTATGAATATAAATAAAAATATATCCAAATATGGGTGTCATACAAGTGGCCTAACTTTCACTTTATCTAATCACAAGTGGTTGGAAAAAAGTGATCTAATCACATTTCAGCTAATAATATACTTCAATACATTTTATCAGTTATAACTCCGATATTAAGGAAAGTTTATGATTTTTAATAACTGCTATGACTTTTCTTAAAGATTTATAACTAATATCGCAGACTGTATTATCACAGTTTGTGGTACTATGTGAGCTGGAAGTACATTTCCACCATTTTTGCCCCTTTCTTTCACTGTAGTCTGACCAATGAATTGTTTATATAAGTTAGGACAATTTTGGGGCTTGCCTCCTGCAAAGATGTTTTTCTATTTCTTTTACTATTTTTTTTTTAAGTTATGTTGGTCAAAGTCAAAAGTCAAAGTATGTTTGGTTAGATAAAGTGAGTTTAGACTAGCTGTGCCTGATCAGATGTGTTGAGCTACTTTGTCTTTTAGATCAAATGACACAGACACACATACAGATATATTGCTAAATATACCACTTAACTATATGGGATCCATTTTCTGCATTAGGTAGGTTCAAGAGGGTCCCTTTTCTGCATAAGGTAGTTTGAAGAGGGTGCATTTCCCATAAAACAGGTCATGCAATTTTTTTTTTACTTTTGCATGCCAATTTGTCAGCTCCAATTGTGATAAATACTGTAAAAGAAAAAAATTATGAAGAATTGTACAAAATAAAGCAGTGGAGTAAAACAACAGCCATATTGTCATAAAAAATCAAAACTTAATATAAAGTAACAAAGGAAATAATCCATTTAACTACCCTTGTCGCTGTATGGTTACTAGTGTCCCCTTCACATGGGTCAGGATATACTATATCTATCACTAAAAACCTAAACTCGTGGTCTACATAACACGGACACTATAAATATGCTCTCTAATTCCATCTTTAAGCTGTCTGTCCGTCTTACCGATAAAGAGTGCTATATAGATCACACAATCTGACTGATAATAATGTCTTCATGTTTGATGGTGTTTATTATCTACAAAAAATAGTACTACTAGTAACCATACAGAGACAAGGGAGGTTAATGGTCTATTACTTTTGTTACTTTATATTAAATTTGGATTTTTTTATGACAATACAGCTGTTGTTTTACTCCGCTGCTTTATTTTGTACTATTTGTGTTTATACGTTTATTAGCAATGGAGTACAAGTCTCTATCTGTGGCTTACTTTGGATTATATTTCTAAAGAATCATTGCTTCCATGGCAGAGGCACTTTTTAAGAACGAGAATTTAAGTAATTTACAGGTGAGTATCTAGCCCCTGAATTCTACACATAATGGCTAACTTTTGATTTTTAGTTATTTTTTGTAGTTCTGGACCCAATCTAACTAATCCAACAGATAAGATTTGGTTTCATTTGTTTGGAGAATCGATGTGCTTCAAGGCTTGTTAGTATAAAATGGCAGTTTTGTTTAACAGCAACAGCTGGGATTTATTCCGTTTTTTAAAGAGATGACACAGCATGACAAAATATGTCCAGGACTTTAATGCTTTTTCTAGTAGTTCATCACTGATATAATATTGCTGGCAAAACTTCATCTGTTTAACATGAAAACGTCTGTTAACAGCCCAGTTTGCAAGCTGTTTCTAGTTCGCAGCTATGTTCTTCTTTCGTCTTTTCCCGGTTAGGGGTCGGCACAGTGGAACTACGGTCCGCTAATGATTGGCAGTAGATTGGTGCCGAGGTGCCAGCTCGATGCCCAACCTTCAACAAAGGCATGCCCATGTATGCATGTCTTTTGAATGCCACTCGACCATGGGGAGGACATGCAGACTCCACACAGAAGGCACTCCAGCCGAGAATCGAACGGGAGAACCTCTTGCTGTGAGGTGACAACGCTACCGCTGCACCACCGCGGCTTCCTAGTTCGCAGCTATGTACAAGTATGAAAATACTTTTCACTGTCTACGTCACTTCCTGCCGTGAAGCTAAAGAAAAAAAAATTGCACACAGTGATGCAACTACAGTAGAAGCTGTATTAAAGCATATTCCAGTCCATATCAAGTATCCCCCTACAGCATGAAGCATGCATCTACATTGTTAAGACAGTGGTACCATATCAGCATGTTACATTTACCTGCATTACTGGTGCCAGTGAATGTACTTTGGTACACTGCTGGTGTGTTCTCAGCTGCTATTGGACTTGGGCTTTCAGAAAGCTGTGACAGAGCACTTGAGGAGGTGCTACATGAAGACTGCCTTCCTTTGCTGTCTATAAAAAAAGAACACAATAATTAGGAAAAATGCAAAATATGCATTTTTAAAAGGAACAAAAAGAATTACTTGAAATAAATTCTGACAAAGTATAATGCAAATCTAAATACAACACAAGAACAAACTATACAGACAGATGTAAAAAGGGCATATATTTCAATTTGATTGCTAATGAAGTTTAAAAGAATAGCTAGAGACGTGAAGTCTAATGTTGTCAAAACTTATAGCTGTAATACTGTTATTTGGTACTTAGAAAGGCTTTGGTAATCCACTAAAAGACAAAAACAGAGACACTACATCAGTTTTTCACTCAGGAATTTGTGAAAGCTATTTAGTGATCATGTTTCTACTCTCACGGTATTAACTTTGATACAGCAGAGTTGAGGGAAAGTGGCAGAATGAGAATGAATCTGTTGACTACTGTAATCAGCAAATTTAATCCACCTGAAGCTCTTCAAACATTTAACATATTCTGAGTATTTTGTTTATTAATATCTTTCCAATTTTTAATTAGTATATTTTCTTAGACAAAAGGTGGGAGCAAACAGGCATTTAGTTTAGGGTGCACAGCCACTCCACTTACTCTATGATTTAAGTTTAGTATGAACGACATACAGAAGTTCGGTAATACTGCAGTCCTCATGTTGGAATGATGAGCTCTATAATTTCAAGTTTCACAACTACGAAAATTAAAGTGTGAACGTCAGAGAAACACAACAGATCTCTTTCTTAAAAATATCTGTTCTTTTTATATACAAACAGGCACACTCACACAAATATATATATATATATATATATATATATATATATATATATATATATATTATTTTTTGAGTCTAACTTTGCTGAGTCACAAACACAAATTTTCTGAAAACTCACTTTGTTGAATCACATTTCATAGAAAACTTCATTAAATTTTTTTTATTGCTGTTTTTTTTTTTTTTTTTTTTTTTTTGAGACAAGAGACAAGCCCCCTGCACCCCCATGTAGAAGTGTTTGCCTCCCAAACCCTCCCTTATTTAAATATATTAACTCCACAGTCACTCATAGACACATACACTCACACACACACACACACACACACACACACACACACACACACACACACACCCCATGTACACACACACACACACACACACACACACACACACACACACACACACACACACACACACACACACACTGAATCACTGCTGGTGCATAAACAAAGCACCAACAGTGACTGTCTATAGACTTCTGCTGTTTTCTGTGAATAGTGATTCAGTTAAATGTACTTTCAGTGAATTTATGTCACTGATTTGTGATTCATCAAAATAAGATTCAATGAAATGCATTGCTACCATACATACACATATCTACGCTTATGATTTTCAAATCAGTACAGTCAACAGATAATTTCACTTGGTATATGTGACGACCCTCCACTGGACCAGTAATCAAGGAGCCTCAGTCCTCACCCCTGGCAATAGTGGGAGACATTCACTGAGAGGATGGCAAGTATACACACAGTATTTCCAGATGCAGCTGTCTGCATCAAGTGCAATTTCCCTTAAGAACACACAGAGACCACAGTCAGTCCAGAACTGTTTTCTCCCTCTTCCTCCAGATCCCCAATAAGACTCCCCACTGGTACAGCTACAGAGTAGAGATCTCAGCTGAGTGACCAAGCCAAGACCTCCATCACCCTCTCTGCCCAACCAGTGCTTTGTGTCCCTGCATAAGTAGCTGACACACACAAATTCTTTCAGGTTTGATTTACACACGCACATACACACACACCTGGGAAAGGCTGGCACAGATTAACTAGCTATGCCCCCTTCTGCCCAGACTATAAGGTAGTTATCACTGCCACCAATCACTCCTTATCAACTACTTTAGGGCCCTTAATAAAGGGTGTCCAATTTTACTGTGTAATATTAATAGTAACAGAAATGGTAGTTTGCCCAAAAGCAAGGCTATTAGGAGTGGTCCACACAGTGTCACCATATAAATATGCAAGTACTCTCAAAAGTTAAATATATCTACACAGATCAGCCACAATGAAAGGTTTAAATATATTTAATAATAAATAAAAAAACAAGACAATCTTAAATAAATATTCACAGTGACATCAGAGTTCAAAACCACAGGAAATATTTAAAATAACATTGCAGTACAGGCTCACACAAATAAAGGAAAACATTTACACTAAGCTTTACTATATTCCTGACTGTATCTAAGAGAGTTATACTGTTCCCTAGAAACTTAGTTCACCAGAGCAAGGCAGAGTGTGGTGAGAGGATCTTGTTGTCAGGTCCAAGACATAATGCAGAATGTTCTGTCTCACCAAGAGACTTCTTAAATTAATATCTAAAATATTACTGCTGGGATAGCTTGCAGAATGACAATTTCTGGTCATCTAACTTGTAGTTCCCAGGCGCCAAACCCCCCATTTCTAGAAGCTGTCAGCATTTAGCATCTACCTGTACAAATATGCACACAAGGGCTTTTCCTCAGATCTTTGGCAGATGCTGAAAGTCATAAAACAATTGCATTCATTCATGATTCAAAAGTAGCAATCAGTTCACTCCAAGGATAATACAGAAAGCTTCCTGGCACAGACTCGGTTTCTCTAGCGGCATTGAAAACTTGAGCGGTAGCCTCTTTATTGCATCCTATAAAGTAATTTAATTTCAGATATTTTTCTGAGGTTAATCTCCTATGTTCCAGTTTCCACTGTTAAAATATATATGTTTCAACAGTTACAATAATGTATGTATATTTCTGTTCTCTTCCAGTGGGACACACTGTGGACACATTTTAAACATAGCACTTTTACAAAAACATTTTCAACACAAACATCTGTAAAGAGCAGTGTGATATACATATGACATATATTTCTAATACATTTATAACACAAGCATCTTGCATAAATAATTTTGATAGTCATCAATGATATATAATCATTTACATGATATATAATCATTTACAAAATTCCAGCTAGCTGTGCTGGCAGTATCTCCTGTTGCCACAATATACATTTAATTCACTCCTGAATATAACAACATTCTTCTGGTTCAAATGATGCATACACTCTTTGCAGTATTTCATATTATATCCCAAAATTATTATTAATATTGAGAAAGTATAATTGCATAATTAAACTTATTATAACAGCTGATGTTTGAATGATCACTGATGCAGTACCCTAAACTATACAGATTATGTCTTACATACGATAAAACAACTGGCCTGCTTCCAAAGCGTCAGGGCACCTTCCACATGCCCAAACTGTTACTTAGCTTGATTGAGATGGCTAAAAAGACAGAGTCAGCTGCTAAGCCCTTCAAAGCTTTCATGGCAGCAAAGAGAGGGAGGCTGAGATCTGAAAGGGCAATGCTAGGAACAACAAAAAATAAAAGTCCACCACTTGGCAAAAACAGCACACCAAGAATCAAGGGTGATGGAGAGAGTGACTACTGCAGCAGTGATCATTCAAATACCTATTGCTGAGATAAACTTGCTTACACAACTGTACTATACTCTTCACATCTACCACTGATGCAGTAGCCTAAGCTATGTGGGTAGGTTACTAGACCTTACAATGTTTAGGAGGTGGAAGGAGAAGAGCCCAGGTACCCCTGAAGAATGGTCCTAGAAAAGCCTAATCTAGACCTAGAGAAGGAATCAAGCTAATATTGCCTTGTAACTATGTATAGTGGAACAAGTTACTGCTTCTAAAATACTTCTAGAAATCAACCTGTTCCAAAAAATCATAGATGAAGCCAAGGCCCTGGTACAGTAGACGTTGACCTGCCTGGAATAGTTTTGTTGTGATGAATATAACCAAAGGTAATAGCCCTAGACAACTATTTGGTTTGGAAATAGCTGCTTTAACACAGGTTGTCCCTTCTTCTTATCTTCACAAGAAATGAGCAATTGATCCAAAGATCTGAAAGGTTTAGTTCTGTCAAGATTTATTTTTATTTATTTATTTGCAGTTGGTTTACCAGGATAGTCTCAAACAAAACTTCCACAAATACTTGGAAAAAACGTAGAATAAGCACTCAGCCAGAACACGGAAACTCTCACCAATACTCCAAGTGTAACAGGTGGTATCACCAAGTAAATCCAAAAAGCACTGTCACGAACACAAACACTTTTATTAAACAATGAGTTTAAGCGCTTTTCGTCAACCAAGTAGGATGACTTCCTCAGAACATCCTACTTGGTTGACGAAAAGCGCTTAAACTCATTGTTTAATAAAAGTGTTCGTGTTCGTGACAGTGCTTTTTGGATTTACTTGGTGATACCACCTGTTACACTTGGAGTATTGGTGAGAGTTTCCGTGTTCTGGCTGAGTGCTTATTCTACGTTTTTACCAGGATAGTCCACTGGGCCAATATGAACCCGTTTTCAATGGAGTCCTGGGTAGAAAAGCTCCAAAACAATCAAGGTTACAATAGGTTTTAGCTCCAAAACAATCAAGGTTACAATAGGTTTTAGCTCCAAAACAATCAAGGTTACAACAGTTTATAGATTATAATTTTACAAGTGTTATAGACTAGAGCAAGCATTACAAACAGTACAGACTAGTGATGAACATTACAGGTGATACAGACTAGTAAAGGATCATTACAAAATAAATACTGAGGAGCCAATACATATTAGGAAGCTTACACTTAAGAGGTGCAACCTAATGCATACTTTGCAAACAGCTTAGTAATTACAGGGATGTACGAGTTGGGGGAGATGGTAAAAGGAGATTCCTTGTGTAAAGAGGGGAAAGAAAAGAAGACGGAAATTGGCAGCATAAGTTATGTGGGGTGGGAGCAGGAGCATTCCCACTGGGATATTAGATGTGAGTGAAGAGATTTTTCGAAAATAAAGCGATTAGAAGTGGTACAAATGGATGGAGGTAGGGAGTTCCATAGGATAGAAAATGTTTGCTTGGGGGACGAGTTGGTTTGTACACTTCTAATAGATTTTGGTTGTTAGACCTTAGTACTCTGTCAGGTAGGTGCATTTTAAAGGCAGAGGAAAGGGAAGGACAGAGGGAGGGGTTGAAAATGAGCTTGTGTGCAAGAGTAAGTTGAGTATAGGTGAGATGATTGGGTAGTTCTAGCCATTTCAGTTTGTGGAGAGAGGAACAGTGGTGAGTGGAGGACTTATGGCTGGTAGTGAACTTGGCGATTTTGTTGTAGCAGGTGGACAGTTGTGTTTTCAGGGAGGATTGTAGATTAGTTAGGAGTGGAACTCCATAGAGAAGGGGAGGGGATAAGAAAAGATGTAGAGAGTGATTTTAGTGGCAGGTGTAAGATAATAATTTTGTCGGTAGAGCATACCTAGTTTTTGATGTTTTTTTTTTTATGTTTAGTTGTAAGTGGGAGTTCAATTTGAGCTGACTATCAATTTGGACCCCAAGTAACTTGGTCTCTGATACCAGTTCCAGAGTTGTATTATGATGACTAGTAATAGAGAATGTGTTTGTGTCGAAAGAGGTGACTTTAGAGGAAGTGAATACCATTAATTTGGTTTTAGAGGCATTGAATGCTAGGTGATTTTTATTCATCCATTGTTCAGTGGTTGAGAAAGCATCTTGAGTAAGCCTTAGGAGTGTAGGGATTAATGTGGCAGAACAGATAATAATTGAATCGTCTGCATATTGGATGATATTTGAGAAAGGGATAGAGTTGCGGAAGTCATTTATAAATATATTAAAGAGGAGGGGACCCAGTATGGGACCTTGGGGAACTCCAGTTGGAGTATTAAGGCATGAGGAGGTGGCCTATTTCCATTTTACTGCTTGATATATATTGGATAAGTAGCTGGAGAACCGGTTCAGAGAGGAAGGAGATAGGTTAAGCTTAGAGAGTTTAGTTAAAAGTAGGTTTTGAGAGATAGTGTCAAAGGCCTTAGAGAGGTCAAGTAGTAGGGTAGAAACAATATGACCAGAGTCCCGGGCTTTGTTTACAGTTTCAAGGAAGGAGAGGAGCGCTGTCATAGTGATGTGGCCTGGTCTGAAACCATGTTGAGTGAGAGTTAGTAGGTGATTGTCTAAGAGATGTGGTAGGAGTTGACGTTGGATACACTTTTCTAGGAGTTTAGAGATGGGAGACAGGATAGCAATGGGACGGAAATTAGTAACATTGTTATTGTTGCCTCCTTTATGTAAAGGTATGATAAAGGCCTTTTTCCAGATTTGGGGTACTATGCTTTCTTGGATAAAGCGGTTGATTAGAATGCTTATGGGGTAGGCAGTCACTTCGGCAGCTATGCTAAGAAAGTGTGAAGGAATGTTGTCAGCAGCATTACAGCATGGCTTCAGTTTTTGAAGGAGTTTTTTTATGGTAGATGTGGGTATAGGTTTTAATGAGAGAAGAGGGGAGTGGGAAGAGGGGGTATTTGGGGGTGATGGAGATGAAGAGGAAGTGAGAGTAGAATAAGAGGTGGAGGGTAGAGAATTAGTAGATAACAATGGGGGGAAGTAGCAGTGGAGGGTAGAGTGTTAGTAGAGGAGGATGGGGGAGAATGGGAGAGTGTAGTGATGCTAGAGAAAGATGAGGTTAGATTGGAAATAGAATCAATGAAAAAAGAGTTAAATTGGGTAGCCAAGTCTATGTCGGGAGCATTAGGGTCTGAGGTGGGGGTATCTGGTTTGTTAGGATTAAGGAGAGTGGAGATTCCTTTCCAGAATTTCTGAGGGTTTGTTTTATTATTGTTTTGGAGTATGGAAAAGTAATTTTGTCGATCAGTGATGATGAGCTTTTTTACTTTATTTCGAAGTGTTTTGTATTCGTTATGGATGAGGGAGGTCCTATTTTTCTGGTAGTGTGCCCACACATTATTTCTGTGTTGCATGGTTGCTAGTGTATTTTTGGTAAGCCAAGGGGAAGTTTTAATTTTTTATTCTTTTTGTTCTTAAGAGAGCATGGTAGTCTAGAAGGTTTAAGAAGGTTGAGTTGAAGTGGGCTACTGCATTATCTACAGATAGTGTTTTTAGACTATTCCAATTTATTGCTTTTAGAGAGTTAGAAAAGGTCGTTGGGTTAAAGTTTTTTTGGTTGCGTATAGTAATATAGTTGTGAGTACGATGTAGGGGTAAGGGGAGTCGATGTGTGAAGATGGGTAAGTGGTCACTAAGAGGATCGGGAAGAGTACCACTGTCAAAGAAATAATGGGGATGAGAGACTAAAATCCAGTCTAGAATACTACCACAAGAGAGGTTTTTGAGGGGCAGGTTATAGAGTTGATTAGCTGTGAAAAATGTAGAGGTTGATATTAAGTGGGTTTGAGGGAGACTGAATGGAGGACCAATGGATATTCATGTCTCCTAAGATTATTGTTTCGTTGCTAATGTTGGTGGAGAGCCAGGAGAGGATGTCTTCAAGTGTAGAAATATTATCACCTGGGGGGGTGTAGTGGGAAGCTATACATATGTGCTTGTGTTTGTTAACTTGAAGTAACGTTAGGAGTAATTCAGAGTTATTAAAGTGAGGAGTAGGTTTGTTATAGGGAGTCACTGACAAGGAGGATGAGTATAGGAGAGCTACTCCTCCCCCTTTTATGTGGAATCTGTCTTTTCTAATGATAGAATAGTTGGGAGGAATTATTTCAGAGTCTTTTATGTGGGATTTTAACCATGTTTCAGAGATGGATAGGATGTCAGGTTTATTGTGTATAAGCCAGGCATGGAGGTTTGGGGTTTTGTTAACTATACTTTGGGAGTTTAGAGAAGTAAGTAATATGGACTTATCTATAGTGGTTGAGGTGGGGGGGGCAGGGTTAGGATGGATATCTCCTGATAATAGAATGGTAATCAGATATAACATAGAGTTAGAGAGGTAATTGGACTGTTTAGAGTATAGATTAGGCTCTATTATGATTCAGAAGGGTTTGCTAGTTACTACGGGGGTAGAATGTTTATGAAAGGTAATAAGTTTGTAAGGAAAAAGTGGAAGTTTTTTTTATAGGATATAGGTGGGGAGAAATTGGGGTGTGTGAATATGAGAGAGATGAGGTAAGATGGTTGGTTATGTGGAAGGGTTGTGAGTGGTAGGTATTAATGGGTTGGGTGAGGTAGTAAATATAGGATAAGTTGAGGAGAAGTAGTAGTAAAATGGAGATATATGAGGGTTTTGAAAGCATAGGCTGATAAGATGTGGTATGATGTTGCTGAATTATTTGTGGATACTAGAGTGTTGTATGTACAGTGGAGCAGGTAAGTCCCTTATATTAGTGAAGGAGTGGGGAGTTAAGTAATGGTTAATAAGGGTGTGGTTTGGGAGTGGGTGTTGATAGAGTAGTGGAAACGGATTGGCTAGGTGGGGTAGTCTATGTGAGGTGAGTGGCGGTTAATGTGGGTGGGATAAAGGAGTGGGTGTTTCCAGAGTACTGGAGACTAATTGGTCAAGTAGGGTAGTGGGTGTGGTTTTGAAGGAATAAAGGCAGAGGTGCTGGGGGCGGGTGGAATTTGGGGGCAGGGTAGGGGAGCGGACTGAGCCCGCAGGGCGAACGGAGCGGGTTGACCCAAGGAAGGCAGGAGAAGATTGAGAAACTATCAGTGGAGTGCAGATTGCAGAAGGGTAAGTACAGCGGACAGGGATATAGTAGGATAGAGTGGGCTATGATGTTTAGAAAGAGAGAGAAAAAGAAAAGTTAGAGCTTAAACAGAAAACAAGAAAGTAAGTGAATTGAAGTCAGATTAGTGGGGAGTGGGTGCCATCTAGTGGACAAATGCTGAAGTGCACCTGTGGCTCCACCTGGGCAATCCCTGGACTAGATTGGATAGAGGAGAAAAGGGAGCTAGTGTAAATCAGGGAGCTAGATGAGGGGGAAGTATGGAGATACGGAAGTAAAAGAAGGGTTAGGCTGCTGGCTTTCCTGGCAAGGAAGCATACTGAAACACCTAGCAGGGCTTAAATAACTATAGTAGTTTAAGATTATCAGCAGATGCACATACTTTATTTTTTCCTGATAGTACCTGAGTTGTCCATGGACATCCAATGTATTGGAGAATCCTCTCTCCATCATTTCTACATTCAGGAAAGAAAAAGTACAGTTGTGTACACTCGAGTGTATTCACTGTTGCAGTCCTGACAGTTAGGATTTCCTACCATGAAAGCCCTCGACCAGACCAACTACCAGAGAAACTTATTTCACTTCCCAGGCTGGTGGATGCCTCAACCGGTGTCAGTACATTCAGGTATAAAGGGAGCCAGCTTGCATTATTTCAGCTGCATCATTACTTCAGTATTTTCTTGGCCCCATGAAGAAGCAGCCCAGAGTCAAGCAGAGGACAATAGAAAGAGAGAGAGGGTACCTAACCAGGAAAGCCAGAGAAAGTGCCCAAGAGCATCAGATTTGGTAATACAAGGCCTACCTAGTCGGCCAAGAGGGTAGAAGGGAGGGAGGGAAAGAAGACTGCAACAGTGAATACACTCAAACATCTACATTTATGATAAGTGTACGCAACTATCTTATGTTCTTTGTGTTTCACTGTTGCAGTCCTGACAATTGGGAAGATTTTCAAAGCTTAACTGAGGATGGATGAAGATCTGGTAGAAAAGGGGATCCCCTGCAGGACTGCAGAGGAAATCCTGCTCTGGATTTAGAGAAAGCTGTCAGGTGGTAGTGCTTTGTAAAGGTATGCAATGAGGACCAACTGGTTGTTTCCAGAATGTCTTTGTTGAGTACCCCCTTGAAGAAGGCTGTAGAAGTAGCTATGGCTCTGGTAGAGTGAGATCTAACCAACTCTGGGGGCATTTTGCCATGATGGCTGTAACAGTAAGAGATACAGTGGGAAATCTACTCGGAAATAGTTTATTTAGAAGCGGGTTTTCCTTCATGTCCAGGGACAAAGATAAGGAACAGTTGCCCTGATTTTCTGAGGGACTTAGTCCTGTCTAGGTAGAAGCATAGCATTCTGTGCACATCCGGGGAGTACAGTAATCTCTCTTCCTTATTCTGAGGACTGGGAAAGAAGGTAGGCAGATGGACGGCTTGATTCAAAGATACATCAGTAACCACCTTAGACATAAAAGAAGGGTTAGTCCTGAGGGAGACCCTGTCCTTATGCAAGATGATGAAAGGCTCAACTGCCATTATGGCCTGTAGCTCTGAGACCCTTCTAGCCAAGGTAATGGCTAAAAGAAGAGCAGTCTTCCAAGTGAGAAATTTTAAAGAGGCATTAGCTGATGGTTCAAAGGGAGACAAGGTCAATTTTTTCCAGTACACAGTCAAGATCCCATGGAGGTGTGGGTTTCATCCTGGGGGGACCTTATGTGGATAATGCCCCTAAGGAAATGTTTCAACAGGGGGGTGTGAGAACATGGGTGGAAGAAAAGGAATGTCAGCAGAGATAGCTGAGGCATGTGTTTTATGGAGGAGTAGGAAAGGTCCTTATCTAACACACTGGCCAGAAACTCCAGGATGGCTGAAATGGTAGCTGAGCTTAGCTCAAGGTCGTGCCTCAGGCACCAAACAGAGAATCTTTTCCATTTAGCTGCATAAGATTTCCTTGTGCTAGGCCTACTGGATTCCTACAGAATGGTTTGCACCTGTTGACTTATGTTGGTGCACCCTTTTGGTGCTAAGGGATAAACCTGGCAGAGAGGTTCAGGGTCTGCAGATTTAGATGCACTATCCTCCTTCTGTCTTGGGTGAGGAGGTCTACCCTATGCGGTAACTGCCAAGGTTTCTTACTGGTGAGCTGGAGGAGGAGAGGAAACCAGTATTGCCTGGGCCAGTTTGGAGCTATCAGAATGGTCCTTGGTCCCTCTTATCAGATCTTTAGAAGGACTTGAGGCAGAAGAGGAAGGGGAGGGTAAGCGTAAATGAACAGGTGAGTCCATGGGAAGGAAAAGGCATTGATTCTCCATGCTGTTGCCTCTTTTGTCCTGGTACAAATCTTCTCCAGCTAAGCAATGTCCTCTATGGCAAACAGATCCACCTGTGGAGTACCCCATTTCTCAGTTATAGGTTCATAGGTTCATAGGTTCATACTAGGCTATCTGCCCGAGGGCATTTACAAGCCTAGCCCATAGTTTTGTGGCTTACGCCACCCCTTTAGTATGGGGAACTATACCCATTATTTTGCTGTGCCTCTGTTGAGCAGTGACACTGAGGTAATCCCTGGGGTATATCTGCGATCTCCCATCCATTGGTCAAGATTTCTCTTGAACAAGGCCAGCGAACTGCTCTGCCTCACATATACCGGGATTTTATTCCACAGCATAGGGAGTCTTTGGGTGATGAATCTATCCCTCCAGCACGTCCTATTAATAGCCGTGTCGAGGTTTAAGTCTCCCGCCCTTGTGGCTCTGACGGATCTAGATTTTTTGAGGTGAAGCATATTCATCAAATCTGGGTTTGACATGGCCTTGTATGTTAGGCAAAGGTCACCTCTGAGCAAGCGGTAAGCAACTGAATAGAGCTGGAGTTCTTTCAATCGGGCAGCATAGGACAGATGTTTGAAACCCTTTATCCTTTTGGTGAGGAACTTTTGTGGCCTCTCCAGCTGCTGCAAGTGTCGGGTCAGATACATTCCGAATGGGGCATTGTACTCAATCATTGGTCTGATGAGTGATGAGTATAGGGAGACTATGACCTCCCTTGATCTAGATGAGAATCCCTTCATGATAAGGTGGGCAATGTAGAAGGTCTTCCTAACTACTTTAGCTACATGGGTGTTGAATGACAGACTACTATCAACCTGGGTCCCCAGGTCCCTGATAACTTCTTCTGTGCTCAGTGGATTGCCACCTATTTGGTAGCTAGGGGTAACCTAGTTTTTCCCGAAGGGTATGACTATGCATGTGTGGCATGTAACTTTAGGCCATGGCTCTGGCACCAGTTATCCGTTTCTGTGAGACCCTTCTGAAGGATATCTGTGTCAGATGTGTTTTCTACTATGGCCCAGTTTGCAGTCATCTGCAAACTTTGTCAGCCATAACCCTCCTGTGTTTGCTTGTACTTCAGAAAAGTAGATGCCAAACAAGAGTGGGCCCAGGACTGAGCCCTGTGGTACACCACTTGTGACAGGCTTTGAGTCTGACATGGCGCCAGCAACTCTGACCCTGTGGGTTCTGTCACTCAGCCAGTTTGCAACCCATCTTGTGATGTATGGGTTAACATTTAAGCTGATGAGTTTTTCAATGATACCCGAGTGGGGTATTGTATCGAAGGCCTTCGCCAGATCGAGGTAGGCTGTATGGACTGCCTTTCCTCATCAATGGCTTTGGTGACTGTTTCGAAAAAGTCAACCAAGTTTAGAAGGCATGATCTGCCTTTGACAAAGCCAAACTGGGATGGATCCAAAGTCTGCAAATTCCCTATGTCTTTATTTATGAGGTCCATTATGATCCTCTCCATGGCTTTGCAGATAAGGCTTGTTAAGCTAATGGGCCGGTAATTTCCAGGGTCGGTGGAGGCACCGCCTTTGTGAAGTGGGACCACAGTTGCAGTGCGCCACCCCTGGGTAATGTATCCAGAGGTAAGACTATGATTAAACAGCTGTCCTAGCTGTGGGTTTAATTCCTCGTTGAGTTCGTGGAGCACACAGCCGGGGACACCATCAGGTCCCATGGATGCTGTGTTTTTGCTTTGAGAGAGCAGTTCTCACTTGGGCGTTGGAGATGTTTGGGGGCTGCAATCGCTTGGTATAGATATCTCTCCTTTGGGGAGGGGAGAAGTTTGCACTGAACCTGTCAGCCAGTATGTTGGCAATGTCTGTAGGATCAGTAATCTTCACATCATTTTGAACTAGTTCTGAGCATATCTGGGAGTTTCCTCCCAGGTTTCTAACATAGCTAAAGAAGGCCTTATGATTGTCTTTTGAGTCTTTAGCTATTTTTCTCTCAAAATTTGCTTTGGATGATTTTATGAGAGCTCTTAGTTTTTTACTTATAGTGATCAAGGGTGTCTTACCTTTTAAGGATTTTGCTCTATCTTGTAGTAGCTTCCTCCTTTTGTTGTAGAGTTTGTTTATGGCTGGGGTCCACCAGACTGGACGCTTGCCTTTGGTACAAAGAGTCTTTGTTTTGCTTGGGATTGCCTTATCCATGCAGTCCTGCAGGTGCTGGTAGAAGGCATTTGTAAGTGAGTCAGCGGCTTGAGTACTGTTTTCCACCGGCTCGGGGGCCTTAAAGGAGACCACACTAGTCTTTAGAAGTGTGAAGTAGGCTTTCGAGAAGTTCTTTACTGTGGTCTTTTTTATTTCAGGTGGGGGTGGGATGAGGACCTCCAGCGAGATTAGTTTGTGATCTGATCTCACCAGTGAGGGGTATACTTCCGGTGTTGAACATTGTGCTCCCATGTTCGTGATGATGAGATCAAGTATGTTTTCTCCTCTTGTGGGGATGGTGACTAGTTGTTCCATGGCATTTGAGTTTATGAATTCCAGGAACTTTTGGGCTAGGGTGTTTGGGCTTGAGTAGTGTTCCCAGTCTATATTAGGGTAATTGAAGTCACCTAGTATGATGGTGTTTGGTGATACATTTATCCCCTCTAGTGTTTTCAGGAAGGCCATGTGAGGTTTCTGAGTTTGTGATAATGCCCCTAAGGAAATGTTTCAACAGGGGGGTGTGAAACATTGTGTGAAAATGTCTCAGTGCAGGTGCCATTTGTGGGGGTCTGTCAATTTCCTGCTGAGGTGATTTGCAAGGGTATTTTGTAACCCTGGCAGGTATTGCGCTAGGAGGTGAAGTCCCATGGAATGTGCTGTCTCCCAGACTTGCAAGGCTAGACGGCACAGGGCGTAAGAGCGTGTGCCTCCTTGTCTGTTTATGTACCACATGACTGTGGTGTTGTCTGTCTGCACTACCAGCACCCCTGGTATCCATTTCAATTTGAACGCAAGTAAGCCTTTTTGAACTGCCATGAGTTCTTTACAATTTATGTGCCTCTTCTTGGCTTGGTAATCCCACAACCCGTGGGTCTGGAAATGTTGGATGTGGCCATCCCAGGTGATATCTGAGGGATCTGTGGTGAAGGTATGGCCTTGAGGGGTGGATTTGTATGGCAATCCCTGTTTCTGGTTGCAGGCCTGTACCCACCAACATTTGAGCTCCTGTTTGAGGCAAGATATGAGGGGTATGTTGGTGTCCAGGGATTGAGTGCACTGGCACCACACATTCTTTAGATATCACCGAAGGTTCCTCATTTGTAGCTTGACTAGTGGTATCATGAGGATAAAGGATGTGATATACCCCAGAGCTCTGAGGAATTCTCTGGCTGCTATGCACTGTTTGTGTTGTAAGCTCTGGAAGTAGTTGGTCAAAAAGGAGACCTTGTCAGGGGGAGGAAGGCCTCTTGAAGGGAGGAGTCCAGTAGTGCCCCTAGGAAGACTATTTATTTGGATGGAATGCTGACAGACTTCTTTAGGTTTAGAGTGAACCCCAAAGAGGTCAGGAGGTTTGGCGTAAAATTCAGGTCTTTCAGAATCTGTGACTGGCCTGATGCCTGTATTAGGCAATCGTCCATGTATGGGTAAATTTGAACCCCTTTGGTCCTGCAGTAAGCAATGGCAGGAGCCAGGCACTTTGTGAAAACCCTTGATGCAGTAGACAGTCCAAAGGGCAGAGCTGAAAATTGATACTGACTGGAGCTTGTTCTGAAGTGAAGAAAGCTGCTGTGCGACTTTGAGATGGGAGTGTGAAGGTAGGCGTCCTTTAGGTCTAAAGACACCATGAATGCCTGAGAAGCTAACATGGGGAGTATCTTCTGGAGGGTTAACATTTTGAATTTTGGAACCCTGAGAAAAACATTTAGGGAGGACGGCCAGAATGGGATGCAAAGACCCTTCTTTTCCTGGCACCAGGAAGAGTCTCGAGTAAAATCCTTTCCATTTCTGATCTTCTGGAATGGGTTCCACTGCTCCCTAGGAACACAGAGTTTGTATTTGTTCCACAGCCTGAGCTTTTTGATTTTGGAGAACATCAGGGTATCCTGAGAATTTTAAGGCCTCTTTGAAAGTGAGTTTGTAACCATGGGCAATAATATTTAGAACCCATTGATCTGAGGTAATATGGATCCAGTTTTGATACAAATGGGACAGTTTTCCTACTAGCTTTGGGGTGGGGATGGGGAGGGGGGATAGAAGTGGACAGTCATAATTATCTGGCAGGGGCAGGTGTCCTAGAACTCCCTTGTCTGTGTGAGTCTGAGGTCCACTGCCTTGATCTTTGCTGCTGAGATCTATGCCTTGGAGTTCTGTCCCTCTGAGGCCTTTGATGTTTGCTCCTAGACTGGATAGGAAAGGACCAATGTTTGGCTGGAAAGTTCCTGCTGAACCTGGGGGGGCTGCACTTGTAGAAAGTCTTTAACTGTTTGCATAGATTTTGCCTTGTCCTCCATCTTTTGGAGGACTGCTTCACCTTTAGGCCCAAAGAGGTACTCTTTGTCAAGCACAGCATCCAGGAGATTAGTTCTAACCTGGTCAGGAAGAGGTTGCTCCCTAAGCAAAGTGTGTCTCCTGATCACAGTGCCAGTGACAGCCGCCCTGCAGGAAGCTTCTATGGCATCATAACCATAGTGAAGGGAGTGTTTAGCCACTTGAAAACTGGAATGGCACAGATATAAAAGTTCTTTAGAAAGGTTTTTATCCTCTAGACCAGAAAGCTTTTATTTTAGCTGGTCAAGAATGGTTTGCTTGTATTTGAGCATATGGAATTGACAACTGAGGGCCCTCATGGCAAGGGTACCTGAACTGTATACTTTCTTTCTAAATCTATCTAGAGCCCTACCTTCTTTGTCAAAAGGTAATGGGTGCCTAGATGTACTAGTCTTAGATCCCTTAGGTCCAGGTGTGACCACCTCAGGGTCAGCAACTGGGTTTTTAAAGAGATATTTATGAGAGTCCTGCACCCTGTAAAAGCAGTCAGACTTTCTGGGTGCAACAGGGAGCAAGTCAGGATGTAAAGAAGCATCCTGAAATATATCTTCCACTACTTCAAGGATAGGTGGTGCAACTAGGGGTTTGTGCTCAGTGAGATCTAAGAATTCCTCTACTCTGTTTTTGTCCTGTAGGTATTCTTCTGCTTCCCACTGGAAATGTTGTCTCATAGCACGGAGAGTCTCACCAAAGGTGAGATCCTCAGGCAGGGATGCAGAAGGGAGAATTTCCTCTGAATCCGACTCATCATAAGAGGTATAAGCAAGGCCTTCCTCAGATGCAGAGTCCTCCAAATAAGACTCTAAGTGTAGAAGGTCAGGGTGAAATTCAAGAAGGGAGTCTCTTTTTCTTTTCCTGAGGTGATATCCTCTGAAGTCTGTCTGGACCTTACAATATTAATGAGGTCTTCAGCTAGTCTGAGCAAATCCTGATGGTGTATCTGAAACTCGAAGCCAGTAGGCCTAGCCAAAGACCCTGCCACAATACCTTTCTTTGGCGTGGGTTTGGTCTTAGACTTAGGACCGTCCGACTCCCTGGCACCTGACTCTTTAGATTACAGATGCACAGGAATGGCCCTAGGAGTCTTCTGTTAGCAGTCGCTCGTCGGAAGCCGTGGTCTGTTGAGTGGTCTTAAACCCAACCGAGGAGCTGAATATGCGCGCTGTAGAAGTCGAAGGGACCGAAGGCATGCCTGACTTCAAACGGGTCTCGACAGATGCCTGGGTCATAGGATGAAAAGTTGAAGGGGGCTGCGAAAGTGCCTCACCTTCCTCAACAATAACAAGTCTAATAGGAGAGTCTGGGGGCAAATGACTGTCATCCGTGGACCTAGGCTTTTGTTTCTTATCTCTTTTGGACATAGGTGCATCAAGCTCAGAACAACTGGTGGACGCTACAGTACACAGTTGCACAGATTCCTGCCTCAGAAAACGAGCTAAAAACACAAAAACGACAGTTTGGAAAGTCATGGTCTGTGCCTAAGCAAGTTAAACAAAGCATATGGAAGTCTCTCTACAGCAGAGACAATTATTAACTTTATCTGACATGAGTCAAAGAAGTAAGAAAAAAGCTTTCCAACGGGGTACTTATCTTTCTGACAACAAAGTCTCTCTGGTGCAGACCGACTGAAACACTTGAAATCTGCTTTCGGCTCCGGCTGCAAGAAAAGACTGAAGTAATGACAAAGGCTGGCAACCTTTATACCTGGAAGCACTGATGTTGGTTGAGCCATCCACCAGCCTGGGAGGCAAATTAAGTTTCTCTGGTAGTCAGGCCGGTCGAGGACTTTCATGGCAGGAAATCCTAACTGTCAGGACTGCAACAGTGAAACACGAAGAACATCAGGGAGATGGATAAAAGAAAAAGTACAGTTTTGTACCTACCATAAATGTAGATGTCCGATAGACATACAACTGCAGTCATAACATGTGGGTTGTCCTGCCTCAGGCAGCCCTCGGTCGGCCGGATTCCAAAGTCTGGGTCCGACGTCGGCTGATGTCGCATTTCTCTCCGACGTCAGAGTGGCTGGAGTACATAAGCATCAGCCGACGCCATTTTCTTCAGTGTTTCTTGCCCCAGATGCCAGGTGCCCCCCAAGGAAGGCTGTAATCAAATTGGAAGACAAAAACAGGATTCCAAACAAATAAATGAGCAATAAAACAAATACACCATAACAGATATCCCCAGCTAAGAGAAACAGGGATAGGGGTGGACCCTAGGCATAGAGGGGTATGGAGGGAGGGAAAATCCGACTGCAGTTGCATGTCTATCGGACATCTACATTTATGGTAGGTACAAAACTGTACTATGTCCTTCAAGAATGCAACTGCAGTCATAACATGTGGGTAGAATACCATAGCTTAGCTGGGGGAAGAGGAATGCTCTAGGAAAAAGATGGTGTGGCAATCAAACCCTGCAGGACTGCCGAAGCAAAGCCTGCTCTGGATCTGGAGTATAGAGGGAGATTGTAGTGTTTGGAGAATGTATGCACGGAGCTCCATGTAGCAGCTTCTAGAATGTCCTTGGTAGGCACCCCTCTTAAGAATGCTGTAGAGGTGGCTGTAGCTCTAGTGGAATGTGGTCTGACATTGGCTGGAACAGCCTTTCCATGAAAGGAATAACAGAATCTGATGCAATGTCCAATCCATTTAGAAATAGTCTGTTTTGAAATTGCTTTTCCTTGAACTGCAGGGGCGTAAGCTACAAAAAGTTGTTCAGACTTCCTACTGGCCTTGGTTCTGTCCAGGTAGTATCGAAGTTGTCTGTGAATGTCCAAGGTATGCAACAGTCTTTCCCCCTTATTCTCCGGATTGGGGAAGAAGGCAGGCAAATGAATGGCTTGATTTAAAGAAACCCTAGACACCACCTTTGGCATAAAAGTAGGGTTGGTCCTTAATGAAACCCTGTCTCTGTGAAAAATAATAAAGGGTGGTATTGCCATTAGGGCCTGTAACTCTGAAACCCTTCTTGCTGAGGTAATTGCCAACAGGAAAGCTGTCTTCCATGAGAGAAATTGCAAGTCAAGTGAAGCTGCTGGCTCAAATGGAGGTAGAGTTAGTTTTTCTAGGACAAAATTGAGGTCCCAGGCTGGCACTGGGGCCTTCCTTGGTGGCTTAATGTTCTTGATTCCCCTGAGGAATTGCCTTAGTAAAGGGTGAGAAAAAACAGGAGGATCAGTGTTGTATCTAGCTGAAATAGCAGATGCATGCATCTTTACGGAAGAATATGAGAGGCCGTTCTTTAACATATCTGCCAAATATTCCAAGATGAGTGGGATGTTCAACAATGATGCATCATGTCCCTTGCTGGTATTCCAATTGCTGAATCTTTTCCACTTTGCTAAGTAAACCTTTCTGGTGGATGGTCTTTGAGCCTCTGTTAGTATCCGCTGAACTTCCTTGGAGAGAGATAAGCTGAATTTATTTATGGGATCTCCCAGGCTGTTAGCTGCAGTGTCTGAAGATTTGGATGCAGTGTTTCGAAATTGTGTTGAGACAAAAGTAGAGGCCACTGTGGAAGGGCCCACCTCCTGGTGTGACATATGCTCCGTAGTAGTGGGTACCAGTGTTGTCTTGGCCAGTCCGGAGCTATTATGATTCCCTTGGGTTTCTCTGCTTTGATCTTTAGTAATACTGAGGTCATCAGTGGCAGAGGTGGGAATGCATAGATTGCTAGGGAGTTCCAGTTGAATGAGAGGGCATCTATTTTCCAAGCTTTTGGATGGTATGTCCTTGTGCAGAATTTTGGTAGAAGATGGTTGAGATGAGAGGCAAATAGGTCCACTTCTGGCTTGCCCCATGTCGAAGTGAGTTGTCTGAAGGCCTTCGGGTGTAACCTCCACTCGTGTGGATCTGTGAAATTCCTGCTTAGGCTGTCCGCCAACACATTGTCTTTTCCTGGAACAAACTGGGATTGTAACTGGATGTTTAGGCTCAGTGATTTCTCCCAAAGCTGCATTGTCAGTCTGCAAAGGGGGTAAGAGTGGGTGCCCCCTTGCTTGTTTATGTACCACATCACAGTGGTGTTGTCTGTCCGTATCAGTAAATGGCCTTGCTGGAGTTGGTGTTGAAAGGCCTCGATGGCATGCATTACTGCCAGCATTTCCTTTTGATTTATATGCAGATGTGTTTCCTTTGGAGACCATTGTCCTTGTATACACCTGCCTTCCATGTGCGCCCCCCATCCAAGGTCTGAGGCGTCTGTAGTCATGGTTTGTGTTATCTGTGGTTTTTTGAATGACATACCTGTGTTTGCCTGGCTCACCGAGGCCCACCATAGGAATTCCTTTTGTAGGCATGGAATGAGTGGTATGATTGTCTCCAAGTTGTTGCTGTGTTGAGACCAAATGCTTTTTAGGTACCATTGAAGCTTTCTCATGTGTAGTCTTGCTAATGGAACCAGGAGAATGCAGGATGCCATGTAACCCAGGGCCTGTAGGAATCTCCTTGCAGTCATCTGGGTGAGTTTTGCTAAACCTTTGAAATAATGAGTTAACTTCTCTTGCTTGTCTTCTGTCAGGTAAGCCATCTGAGAGGCTGTGTCTAGTTTGGCTCCTAAGAAGATTATTTGCTGGGATGGCTGCAGTCTTGACTTTTGGAAGTTGACTGTGTATCCCAGAGCTTGAAGTAATCGTATGACATAATCCAGGTTTTTTGTCAACATCAATTTGTCGTCCGCTTGTATGAGGCAGTCGTCCAGGTACGGGTAAATTTGTATACCCTGGAGCCTGCAATGAGCAATTACTGAAGCCAGGCATTTTGTGAATACTCTGGGCGCAGTAGATAAGCCACATGGCAATGCTGAGAATTGATAATGCTCTGGCCCTGCAAGAAGTCTGAGGTATCTTCTGCAGCTGTGTCTGATAGGGACATGCAGGTATGCCTCCTTGAGGTCCAGAGTAATCAGCCACGACCCCTTGCCCAGCATGGGAAGGAGTTGCTGTAGAGTCAGCATTTTGAACTTTGGTACTATGAGAAAGGTGTTTAATGCAGACAAGTCCAGTATTGGTCTCCATTGAGATTCTTTTCTTGGAACAAGGAACAGTCTTGAGTAAAACCCCTGGTCTTGTTCTTGTTGTGGAACTCTTTCTATTGCTTTCATCCGAGTCAGCAGAGTGATTTGCTTGATAGCCTCTGCCCTCTGATTTTGTGGTAGGTTTGGCATGCCTTGTTTTCTTGGTAAGGTATGAAAATAAAACCTGTACCCTCGGTCTATAATGTCCAAAATCCATTTGTCCTTTGTCAGTCTGTGCCAGTTTTCTGCAAACAGAGATAATTTCCCGCCCAAGGGAGCTTCTAGTTGTTCCCTGGTAGGCGGTAGTAGAGGAAAGTCATTGAGATTGTGGTTGTGGGGCAGGTGAAATCCCTGCGTCGCTTCTTTGGTTTCCTGGCTGCCATTGTCGTCCCCTGTAAGGGCCTCTGTATTGGCCTCTTCCTCGGCCACGTCTGTTCTTACCCCTTTGAAACTTTTCTGGATTAGGAAGGACCAGTTTTTTGAAGGCCAATTCCTACTGAATCTGGGGGGTTGAACCTGGAGGAAATCTTTCACTGTCTGAACTGATTTTGCTTTTTCTTCGATGGTCTTTAACACATCCTTAGCATTTGCACCAAAAAGCTTGTTCTTTTCCAAGGGTGCATCCAGAAGTTTTGCTTTTACATGATCTGGTAGAGGTTGATCTTTTAACCAAGCATGCCTACGAATGACTGCCCCTGTCATAGCTGCCCTACATGAAGCTTTCAGTGCATCATATCCACACTGCAGGAAGTGATTGCTTACTTGCTGAGTGTTATGTACAGCTTCCTGCAAAGTCTTCCTGTCTAAAGGATCAGGAGTAGCTAATGTTTTTTGTAAATCTTCTAACAGATAATCCTGATATTGTAACATATGAAAAAGGCAATTTAAAGCTCTCATAGATAAGGTAGTGGATGTGTAAACCTTTTTGCCCCATCTCTCTAATGACCTAGCTTCCCTGTCGGAGGGCAAAGGATTTTTTGAGGTGGAGGCTGAAACTCCTTTAGGCCCCTGTGAAATAGTTTCCAAATCAGCAGCATGGGCCCTGAATAAATGGGAATGAGTTTCTGGGACCCTGTAATGCCTGTCTGGCTTGGCTGGAGCAGGAGGAAGAGAATCAGGGGTAGCACTAGAGTCAGAATACAAATCATCCAGAACATCAAGTACAGGCGGAATAGCTAAGGGCCTGTGCTGAGGCTTCTTAAGGAAAGTCCTAAGGCGTTTCCTAGAATCAGAATATTCCTGACCTTGCCACTTGAAATGTTCCCTCATGGTGTGCAAAACTTCCCCAAAAGAAATATCCTCAGGAGGGGAGGCCGAGGGGGTGGAATCTTCTGCATCCGAGTCCTCATAGGTCTCAAAGAGCTCTTCCTGGCTATCAGAGTGGACAGAGCCCTCAGAATCTTCATCCGAAGGAGTAGGGTCAGAGGGTTCAACCCGGGGCCTTTTATCAGGAGGGGGCTGGGATCCTCTCTCAGGATGGGCCTGTGAACCTCTAATCATGGAAATTAAATCAGCAGCCATGGACATAATTTGTGTCTCTGGAGTCGGCTGGAGTCGGCTGAGGTAAGGATTTAGAAGTAATACGTTTTGTTTTGCTGGCTGCCTTAGCCCTAGTGTAGGCCTTAATAGACATGGCCATAGGGGGCCTGGCAGCTCCACATGCAGGAGTGACCTTGTCTACAGCAATGGTCTCGGGCATTTCCTCGGTTTCGGTATCCGGAGGAAAATCTATAACTGGTGTCGGAGTAATGTCTGGAATCGGAGTCGTCGGTACGCGTGTCTTCGGTTCGAGCGTGGAGAGACCGTCTCAGAGGGAACCGGAGCACTCGCGCTAGGTTTTGGCGTGGAGTCGGTAGTAGACGCGGGCCGAGGATGTCAGTCCCGGTCTTTTCGCTTTTTGGGAGTTTGCGATGTCGGGAGATCCGACAGCATGGTGTAAGCAAAATTATCGCCGAAAAAATCTTCAGCGAACTCCGCCCGGCGCCTAAGAGTGCGCTTGTTGAAGCGAGCACAGGCTACACAGGCCGAGACGTCGTGGTCTGGGCCCAGGCAAGGGAGACAGTAAGAGTGGAAATCCTTATGAGGTATTTGTTTACCACAAGAAAGACAATTGTTAACTTTTTCAGTAATTTCTGACATCGGCTGAGGCAAGAAAAGGTCCCCAACGGGGTACTTAGCTTTTTTGATGACTTCGGTATCGTAGAATACAGGAGCTGACCGACCGGCACTTGCGAACTGCTTCTGCTTCGGGCACCGCGCGGCAAGAAAGACTGAAGAAAATGGCGTCGGCTGATGCTTATGAACTCCAGCCGCTCTGACGTCGGAGAGAAATGTGACATCAGCCGACGTCGGACCCAGACTTTGGAATCCGGCCGACCGAGGGCTGCCTGAGGCAGGACAACCCACATGTTATGACTGCAGTTGCATTCTTGAAGGACATCACGGACATAACTTTATGCATAAAAGGATTAGTTCTCAAAGGAACCCTGTCCCTGTGGAAAATGTGGTAGGGTTGAATCACAATATGAGCTTGCAACTCAGAAACCCTTCTTGCAGAGGTCAGAGCTATCAGTAAAACCATTTTCTATGTTTAAGAACATGAATTCAGTCAGGTTAGGTGATTCAGCTACAGCAAGTGTTAACTTCTCTAGCACAAAATTAAGTTCCCAAGGAAGGGCCACCAGTTTCATAGGAGGGCTCTTATGCAAAACCCCTTTCAAAAACATTTTACCATGAGAAAGCATTGAAAGAGAAGGATCCGATAAATTAACCTTGATGGAGGAGTAAGAAAGACCATAGGACAATACATCACACAAATGCTGCAAAACCAGAGAACTACTCCAGAATAGGTGATGGTTATGTTGTTGACACCAACAAAAAAAACTTTTCTGTTTGCTAATACATGACGTTCTAGTAGTGGGGCTTCTTGTCTCCATTATAATCTGTGGCACATCCTAAAGGAAATTAAGACCCTATCACCCAGTTAGTCAAATAAAGTTGACTGAGGTCAGGGTGTACCACCACCCCTGTTCTCGTGTAAGTAGATCCAGTCTATGAGGAAGCTTATGGTAATTTCCCCTGGCAATTTCCAAAATATGGGGGCAGATTAATAAAGTTGTGGTATGCAGAAAATGTTGCATTACATGCAGACTCTTGAGTAAGAACTTAGGTTCATAAGGAGGTACTAGACTATCGTCCCAAGGGCCTATGTAAGCCTAGCCAACAAGGTTCCCTGGCTTACGCCACCCAAGAAAGTTATTTTCCTGTGCCACTGTCGAGCAGCGACAGATCCCTGGGGTGTATTTCCTATTTCCCATCCACTCATCAAGATTTTTCTTGAAGAGTGCTAATGAAGAACTTTGCTTGACATAGATGGGTAGCCTGTTCCAGAGTATGAGAAGTCTCTGGGACAGGAATCTATCCCTCCAGCATGTCCTGTTTATTGTGGTAACAAGGTTTAGGTCCCTAGAGCGTGTAGCTTGGAGGGATTGGGATTTCTTTACATGTAGCATGTCCAACAGCTCTGGGTTTGACATAGCTTTATATGTTAGGCAGAGATCACCTCAAAGTAGGCGATATGTTACGGAGTAAAGCTGGAGTTTTTTGAGGCGGTCTGTGTAGGGCATTTGTTTGAGGCCAGTAATCATCTTTGTGAGGTACTTCTGTGGCTTTTCCAGCTGCTGCAGATGTCTTGTGAGGTACATTCCAAAAGGGGCGTTGTACTCTATAATGGGTCTAATGAGTGTCGAGTTGAGGGGAACAATGACCTCTTTTTTCCTGGATGAGAACCCTTTTATGATGAGGTGTGCCACGTAGAAGGAATTCCTGACTACTGTGGCGATGTGACTAACAAAGGAGACTATTGTTCACCTGGGTGTTAAGTAGATTGCTGCCTATGAAGTAGTTCATGGGTACAGAGTTTTTACCAAAGGGGATGACACTGCACTTTTTGGCATTGAGCTTGAGGCCATGGCTCTGACACCAGGCATCTGTCTCAGCGAGACCCTTCTGTAGGATGTCCACCTCATTTGGGGACTTGACTATGGCTCCTAGTTTGCAGTCATCTGCGAACTTCGTTAGCCAGAGGCCTTCTGTGTTAGCCTGTACTTCAGAAAAGTAGATACCAAACAGGAGAGGTCCCAGGATGGAACCCTGTGGTACTCCACTTGTCACTGCTTTGAGGTCAGATTTGGAGTCTGCAACTTTTACGGTGTGGGTTCTGTCAGTAAGCCAGTGGGCAACCCATCTTGTGACGTAGGGATTTATACCTAGTTTAGTGAGTTTAGCTATAATTCCAGAATGGGCGATGGTGTCGAAAGCGTTGGCGAGGTCAAGATAGGCTGTGTGAACCATCTTACCCTCATCTACAGCTTTGGTGACTGCCTTAAAGAAGTCGATCAGGTTCAGGAGGCATGATCTGCCTTTCACAAACCCGAACTGGGTGGGATCAAGAGTTTTGAGGTTACCAATGTCTTTGTTTATGAGTTCCATGATGATACGTTCCATGGCCTTGCAGACCAGGCTCGTCAGGCTAATAGGTCGATAGTTCCCGGGATCAGCGGTGGCTCCCCCTTTGTGGAGTGGGATAACTGTTGCTGTGTGCCATTCAGTGGGCACAAAGCCTGATGCGAGGCTATTATTGAACATGGTGCTTAAGTGGGGAGCCAGATCGTTCTGAAGTTCGTGTAATACGCAGCCTGGGATGTTGTCCGGTCCCATGGATGCTGTGTTTTTGGCTTTAGAGAGTGCAGTTTTTATCTGCGTAGTTGTGATACAGGGACTCTGCATTCTTCCTCTATAGATATGGGCCATTTAGGGGGTGAGGGGAGTAAAGTTAGCACTGAACCTATCTGCCAGGATTTTGGCAATATCAGTTGGTTCTGTAATTTTCGTGCCATTGTGCTGTAACTGAGCAGATCTGGGTGTTGCCATCGAGATTCTTGATATAGGAATAGAATCCTTTCTGGTTGTCCTTAGAATTAGTGGTGATTTTGTCTTCATAGCTAGCTTTGGAGGATCTTATACCGGATCTCAGCTTCTTACTGAGTCTGACCAGGGAACTCCTCCACTCATGGGATTTTACTCAATTTTGCAACAGTTTCTTCCTTCTGTTGTACAGTTTGTTTATGGCAGGGGACCCCCAGATTGGCTTCGTTTTTTTGGAGGACAGCATCTTGGTTTTGTTTGGGATAGCACAATCCATGCACTCGTGTAAGTGCTTATAGTGTGCATTTGTGTAGGATTCAGCAGTTGTAACTGTATTATCCATCTGCATGGGTGTCATGAAGTTCACCACTTCTGTCTTAAGAAGCATGAAGTTGGCTTTGGAGAAATTTTTTACAGTGGTTTCCTTAATGGGGTTGTGGACTGAATGTGGATATCAAGGGTGATTAGCTTATGGTCAGATCGGACCAACGAGGAGCTGACTTCAGGTGTGGAACACCGGTCACTCATGTTGGTAATGACTAGGTCTAGGATATTGTTGCCCCTGGTAGGGGTGTGGATAAGTTGATCCAGGGCATTGGAGTTTATGAATTCCAGAAAGCGTTGAGCTAAGAATTTGGTACATGAGTAGTTTTCCCAGTTAATGGTGGGATAGTTGAAGTCACCCATTATTAGGATGTTTGGTTGAACCCTAATATTTTCCAGTACATCAAGAAAAGAGGAGTGGGAATCCTGGGTCATGGTGGGGGATCTGTAGCAAGCTGCAATTTGGATTGCAGTTTTGCCCAGAGTTAGTTGCACTTGAATAACCTCGGATGCATTATGCTGAGCAACTAGCCTGCAGGTGTGGATATCCTTAATGAATATGGGCATACGTCCGCCTTTGGTGTTTCGGTCAAGGTAACATGGCTGAAACGTGTGCCTGGTAGTGCAGGGGTGCTCTCTGCAGCTTTGAACCAGGTCTCAGTCACTGCACAGATATTGATGTTCTCCATTTTAAGGAGTGCCTCGAGTGAGTGCACTTTGAGATTTAGACTTCTAGCACTGAGTAGCATTACCCTCAGTTTTTGCTTGCCTGTTCCTTTTACGGTGGTGAATTTGTTATTTGAACTTTGCGTAAAAAAAGCACTATAGTGGCAGCAAGAGCCTTAGCCAGTATCCGGAATCCCAGGGGCGACAGGTGCAGGCCATCTGTGGCAAAGCATCGTGGTCTGTTGACCATGTCAACCCAAGCAGACAGATACTGGATCCCCTTAGAATGACACCAGAAGCTTAGCCAATTGTTGAAGTCAATCATTTTGTCCTTGTACTGCGGTATCATTCTGGGTGATGGCAGAAAGCTACTCAGGGCTAGGGTCATACCTGCCTGAGCTAAAAGACCGGAGAGCTCTTCCATGTCTCTTTTCATGTTCATAGGTTCATAGGTTCATAGGTTCATACTAGGGTATCTGCCCGAGGGCATTTATAAGCCTAGCCCATAGTTTTGTGGCTTACACCACCCCTTTAGTTTGGAGAAACTATGCCCATTATTTTGCTGTGCCTCTGTCGAGCAGTGACACTGAGGTAACCCCTGGGGTGTATCTGCGATCTCCCATCCATTGGTCAAGATTCCTCTTGAACAAGGCCAGCGAGGTGCTCTGCCTCACATAAACCGGGATTTTGTTCCACAGCATAGGGAGTCTTTGGGTGATGAATCTATCCCTCCAGCACATCCTATTAATAACCGTGTCGAGGTTTAAGTCTCCCGCCTTGTGGCTCTGAGGGATCTAGATTTTTGAGATGAAGCATGTTCATCAAATCTGGGTTTGACATGGCCTTGTATGTCAGGCATAGGTCACCTCTGAGCAAGCGGTAAGCAACTGAATATAACTGGAGTTCTTTCAGTCGGGCAGCATAAGACAGATTTTTGAGACCCTTTATCCTATTGGTGAGGAACTTTTGTGGCCTCTCCAGCTGCTGCAAGTGTCGGGTCAGATACATTCCAAATGGGGCATTGTACTCGATCATTGGTCTGATGAGTGATGAGTATAGGGAGACTATGACTTCCCTTGATCTAGATGTGAATCCCTTCATGATAAGGTGGGCAATGTAGAAGGTCTTCCTAACTACTTTAGCAATATGAGTGTCGAATGAAAGGCTACTGTCAACCTGGGTTCCCAGGTCCCTAATAACTTCTTCTGTGTTCAGGGATTGCCACCTATATGGTAGCTAGGGGTAACCTTATTTTTCCCGAAGGGTATGACTATGCATTTCTTGGCATTTAACTTTAGGCCATGGCTCTGGCACCAGTTATCCGTTTCTGTGAGACCCTTCTGAAGGATATCTGTGTCGGATGTGTTTTCAACTACAGCGCCAAGTTTGCAGTCATCTGCAAACTTTGTCAGCCATAACCCTCCTGTGTTTGCTTGTACTTCAGAAAAGTAGATGCCAAACAAGAGTGGGCCCAGGACTGAGCCCTGTGGGACACCACTTGTGACAGGCTTTGAGTCTGACATGGCGCCAGCAACTCTGACCCTGTGGGTTCTGTCACTCAGCCAGTTTGCAACCCATCTTGTAATGTATGGGTTTACATTTAAGTTGATGAGTTTTTCAATGATACCCGAGTGAGGTATTGTATCAAAAGCCTTCGCCAGGTCTAGGTAGGCTGTATGGACTGCCTTTCCCTCGTCAATGGCCTTGGTGACTGTTTCGAAAAAGTCAACCAAGTTTAGAAGGCATGATCTGCCTTTAACAAAGCCAAACTGGGTTGGATCCAAAGTCTGCAAGTTTCCTATTTCCTTTATTTATGAGATCCATTATGATCCTCTCCATGGCTTTGCAGATAAGGCTTGTGAAGCTAATGGGACGGTAATTTCCAGGGTCGGTGGAGGCACCGCCTTTGTGGAGTGGGACCACAGTCGCTGTGCGCCACTCCCTGGGTACGTATCCGGAGGTGAGACTAAGATTAAACAGCTGTCCTAACTGTGGGTTTAATTCCTCGTTGAGTTCATGGAGCACACAGCCGGGGACACCATCAGGTCTCATGGATGCTGTGTTCTTTGCCTTGGAGAGAGCAATTCTCACCTGGGCGTTAGAGATGTTTGGGGGGCTACAATCATTTGGTATAGATATCTCTCCTTTAGGGGTGGGGAGAAGTTTGCACTGAACCTTTCAGCCAGTATGTTGGCAATGTCTGTAGGATCAGTAATCTTCACATCATTTTGAACTAATTCTGAGCATATCTGGGAGTTTCCTCCTAGGTTTCTGACATAGCTAAAGAATGCCTTATGGTTGTCTTTAGAGTCCTTAGCTATTTTTTTCTCAAAATTAGCTTTGGATGATTTTATGAGAGCTCTTAGCTTTTTACTTATATGGTTCATATGTTAGTACTAGGCTAACTGCCCTCGTGGGTCATTTTCAGCCTAGCCAATTACCCCATGTGGGAATCAAACCCTGCACCTTATGTTTGTAAGGTAAACACCTTAACCACTATGCCAACCTCCCACCCCTATAGTGATCAGTGGTGTCTTACCTTTTAAGGATTTTGCTCTATCTTGTAGTAGCTTTCTCCTTTTGTTGTAGAGTTTGTTTATGGCTGGGGTCCACCAGACTGGACGCTTGCCTTTGGTACAAAGAGTCTTTATTTTGCTTGGGATTGCCTGATCCATGCAGCCCTGCAGGTGCTGGTAGAAGGCATTTGTAAGTGATTCAGCGGTTTGAGTAATGTTAACCGCCGGCTCAGGGGCCTTAAAGGAGACCACACTAGTCTTTAGAAGTGTGAAGTCGGCTTTCGAGAAGTTCTTTACTGTGGTCTTTTTCATTTCGGGTGGGGGCGGGATGAGGACCTCCAGCGAGATTAGTTTGTGATCAGATCTCACCAGTGAGGGACTTACTTCCGGCATTGAACATTGTGCTCCCATGTCGTGATGATGAGATCAAGTATGTTTTCTCCTCTTGTGGGGATGGTGACTAGTTGTTCCATGGCATTTGAGTTTATGAATTCCAGGAACTTTTGGGCTAGAGTGTTTGGGCTTGAGTAGTGTTCCCAGTCTATATTAGGGTAGTTGAAGGCACCTAGTATGATGGTGTTCGGAGATACATTTATCCCCTCCAGTGTTTTCAGGAAGGCCATATGAGGTTCCTGAGTTTGCGAGGGTGGCCTGTAACATGCTACAAATTGCAGAGCAGTCTTGCCTATGGTTAATTGCACCTGGATGGTTTCCGATGCATCATGCGATGCCACCAATCTTGAGGTGTGGGTGTCCTTGATGAATATGGATACCCTCCTCCTTTCTTGGTATTGTCCAGGTTTTGGGGCCGGAACGCATGATATGAGGTAAAACCTGATAGTGCTGGGGTGCTCTCAGGAGCCTTGAACCAGGTTTCTGTCACAGCACAGACATCGATGTTCTCCATACTGAGAAGGGCCTCGAGTGCGTGCATCTTGAGGCTGAGACTTCTGGCATTGAGCAGCATTACCCTTAGCTTTTTTTCTTTGTTTTGTTCTAGGGTGGTACGTTTAGAATTTGAGCCTTGCCTAAAAAGGCACTATGGGGGTGGCAAGAGCCTTTGCCAAAATCCGAATCCCAGGGTGACAAGTGCAAGCCGTCCCTTGGGAAGCAGCGTGGCTTGTCCAGCATGTCATCCCAGGCAGACAGACATTGGATCCCCTTTGAATGACACCAGAGTTTAAGCCAATTGTTAAAGCTGATCATCTTATCTCTGTATTGTGGCATCATTCTTGGTGAAGGTAGGATACTGCTCAAGGTCAGGGTCATACCTGCTTGGGCTACATAATCAGAGAGCTCCTCTATGTCTCTTTTCATGTAGTCCAAGGAGGTACGTCTCAGGTCGTTAACACCAGCGTGGACAATGATTGAGTCGTACTTGTACCTGCTGTTGAGAGACCTGAGTGCATGCGTTATGTGGCGGATTCTAGCACCCGACAGACAGCTTACTGTGACCTTCTCCTTACTCAGTCTGGTGAGCGGGACGTCAGTGTGTCTGACTATGGAGTCACCAATGACTAGGGTGTCTGGCATTGTGTTTGGCCTTAAGGGCTGTGACTGCTTGACACTCTGACTGTGTGGTCTATGTTTTGCAGGTGTTGTGTTCTGAGGTGGTAGTTGTTTGGGTGTCTGCTTTGGTGGCCTCTGCTGTTTTGGTAGATTTTTGATCAGAGCCTCCGAGTATGTCTTTGTGTGTTTATGTGTATAATTTGAGGTTGTGATGGTATTATGTGAGACTGGGTTTATAGTGTGTGTGGTTACCTTCTCCTCCTGTCTGGTCATGCCAGTCCTATGTTGAGAGAGCTCAGCCTCCAGTTTGGCCGTATAGTTGCATCTCTCGCATGTATTTGTGTTTTGTGGGAGGAGGAGAGGGTTGTCTGTGTACATGAGGCAATTGTAACATTGCCTCAATATTCCCAGGTTCACCAGCTGAGCAGGAGAGGACATTAGCAACTGATCCCTCGACATGCTAGAAGGAATAGACAGAAAAACTTTCTGGGGGATGTGGGTGACCGAGAAATGGGGTTTGCTTTTTTGGGGTACTTTCTATAACAAGAGTGCTGTATCGAGGTGATAAGTACTGTAGGAGCAAGTGCTTCACTATACAGATAGAGAATAGTCTACTTGGGAGTCAAGTAGAGATAATTTATAGTTGTAGGATACACTAAATAGGACAGTAGTATACTTTGAGGAAGGTAGTTTTAAGGGAAAATTTGAAGAGTGGACTTTAGGTAGCCCTAATAGTTTAAATCTGATTAACCGGCGCTGCCCTAGTGTGCAACGGTAGCAGCTCCGCACTAAAGCGCGCTAACGCGTGCTTTATAGCAGGGGTCTGGAAAAAACAGGAAATGACCCAAAATGGCCGACAAATTACTAGTTGCTGCTTCTAACCACTCCTCTGAGGACAAACAAGCAACTCAGTACACCCCACTCCCACTGGTGATTAAAGAAACTACCTCTGGCCACACAAGAAAATGGAGGAACACAGAAACCAAATACAAAGCCCAGGGATCAGCAAAATCTGATCACTGGAACAACTAGCTAGGAAAGTTTAGGAAAGGAGAAATATTTTTTTTTTGCAAACAGACAGAAAGAAATGCAGTAAATGCTTTGTTTTCGACTAAATTGCTATCAAAGGCTGGTACACTTGAGTGTATTAGCCTGTTTGTTACTTTTAAGCAATACTTTAGCCCACAAGTGCAATCAACAATATAAGCTCACAAAAACAGGAAAATAAGGTAATAAAACAGTAATATAGGCACAAACAGTAGTCGAAAAGCTCAAAAGATCAAAAAATGCAAACTAAAAGGTTTAAAAAATACTTATGATCAAGAAAGTTGCTTTTTCTGCTCTCTGCTGGCTTAGGAACTCTGCAGGGGACCACGAGGAGCTATGTCTAGTTCTCTAATGCCAGAAAAGCCCGCCAAAGCGTGCTTTATAGCAGGGGGCTGGAAAAAACAGGAAATGACCCAAAATGGCCGACAAATTACTAGTTGCTGCTTCTAACCACTCCTCTGAGGACAAACAAGCAGCTCAGTACTCCAGCTCAGTACTCCCCCACTCCCACTGGTGAGTAAAGAAACTACCTCTGGCCACACAAGAAGATGGAGGAACACAGAAACCAAATACAAAGCCCAGGGATCAGCAAAATCTGATCACTGGAACAACTAGCTAGGAAAGTTTAGGAAAGGAGAAATATTTTTTTGTTTTTTTTGCAAACAGACAGAAAAAATGCAGTAAATGCTTTGTTTTCGACTAAATTGCTATCAAAGGCTGGTAAACTTGAGTGTATTAGCCTGTTTGTTACTTTTAAGCAATACTTTAGCCCACAAGTGCAATCAACAATATAAGTTCACAAAAAAGGAAAATAAGGTAATAAAACAGTAATATAGGCACAAACAGTAGTCGAAAAGCTCAAAAGATCGAAAAATGCAAACTAAAAAGTTTAAAAATACTTATGATCAAGAAAGTTGCTTTTTCTGCTCTCTGCTGGCTTAGGAACTCTGCAGGGGACCACAAGGAGCTATGCCTAGTTCTCTAATGCCAGAAAAGCCTGCCAAAGCGTGCTTTATAGCAGGGGGCTGGAAAAACAGGAAATGACCCAAAATGGCCGATAATTACTAGTTGCTGCTTCTAACCACTCCTCTGAGGACAAACAAGCAGCTCAGTACTCCCCACTCCCACTGGTGAGTAAAGAAACTACCTCTGGCCACACAAGAAAATGGAGGAACACAGAAACCAAATACAAAGCCCAGGGATCAGCAAAATCTGATCACTGGAACAACTAGCTAGGAAAGTTTAGGAAAGGAGAAATATTTTTTGTTTTTTTTTGCAAACAGACAGAAAAAAATGCAGTAAATGCTTTGTTTTCGACTAAATTGCTATCAAAGGCACACTTGAGTGTATTAGCCTATTTGTTACTTTTAAGCAATACTTTAGCCCACAAGTGCAATCAACAATATAAGCTCACAAAAACAGGAAAATAAGGTAATAAAACAGTAATATAGGCACAAACAGTAGTCGAAAAGCTCAAAAAATCAAAAAATGCAAACTAAAAAGTTTAAAAATACTTATGATCAAGAAAGTTGCTTTTTCTGCTCTCTGCTGGCTTAGGAACTCTGCAGGGGACCACGAGGAGCTATGCCTAGTTCTCTAATGCCAGAAAAGCCTGCCAAAGTGTGCTTTATAGCAGGGGGCTGGAAAAAACAGGAAATGACCCAAAATGGCCGACAAATTACTAGTTGCTGCTTCTAACCACTCCTCTGAGGACAAACAAGCAGCTCAGTACTCCCCACTCCCACTGGTGAGTAAAGAAACTACCTCTGGCCACACAAAAAAATGGAGGAACACAGAAACCAAATACAAAGCCCAGGGATCAGCAAAATCTGATCACTGGAACAACTAGCTAGGAAAGTTTAGGAAAGGAGAAATATTTTTTGTTTTTTTTTTTTGCAAACAGACAGAAAAAAATGCAGTAAATGCTTTGTTTTCGACTAAATTGGTATCAAAGGCTGGTACACTTGAGTGTATTAGCCTGTTTGTTACTTTTAAGCAATACTTTAGCCCACAAGTGCAATCAACAATATAAGCTCACAAAAACAGGAAAATAAGGTAGTCCAGGGAGGTACGTCTCAGGTCATTCACACCAACATGGACAATGACACAGTCATATTTGTACTTGTTGTGGAGTGACCTGAGTGCGTGGGTTATGTGGCAGATCCTGGCACCCAACAGGCAGCTGACAGTAACCTTCTCCCTGTTTAGCCTGGTGAGTGGGACATCAGGGTGCCTGACTATACAGTCACCTATGACTAGTGTGTTGGGTACGTTGTTTTGCCTTATTGGCTGCGGCTGAGTGGCACACTGAGTCTGTGGGCTATGTGTCATTTGGGTTGTGTTGGGGGATGGAGGTTGCTTGCGTTTCTGCTTTGGAGGTCTCTGTTGCTTAGACAGATTATTATTGAGAGCCTCTGCAAATGTTTTTGTGTTACTATGTGTGGATTTTGGTGGTGTAGATTTAGTGAGACTATGTGATGAGTGTGGTGTGGTGCAAATGTTTACCTTCTCCTCATGACTGTCAAGTTCAGTCTTGGTTGGAGAGAGCTTTACCTCCAGTTTGGTTTACCTCCAGTTTGGCTAGATAAGTCCATCTCTCACAGGTTGTAGTGTTGGGTGGTAGGAGGAGAGGGTTGTCTGTGTACATGAGGCAATTTCTACATTGCCTCAAGATGCCCAGATTCATCAGATAGACAGGAGAGAACACTGGGAGCTGATCCTTGGACATGCCTTAATAAAAAAAACTATTTTCCTCTAGATAAGTGAGGAAAGTGAGTACAAGAGCTGTTTTTCCTCTAAGCAAGTGAGAAAAGTAAGTACAAGAATTGTTTTCCTCTAGGTAATGAGAAAGGTTGAGTGCTATAGTAATTAGTAGCTTATTTAGTGCTTACAAGTTCTGAACAAGTGCTGAGCACGAATAAGCAAATTTAACTGCTAAAACTAAGAATCTGTATCTGCACTAGACGAGTTGGGAGGGTGGCCTAATGGTTAAGGTGTTTGCCTTACAAACACAAGGTGCAGGGTTTGAGTCTCACAAGGGATAATTGACTAGGCTTAAAATGGCTCACAAGGGCAATTAGCTTAGTACTAATCTCCTTTTGGGTGGGAGGTTGGCGTAATGGTTAAGGTGCTTACCTTAAAAACACAAGGTGCAGGGTTTGATTCTGACATGGGGTAATTGGCTAGGCTTAAAAATGGCTCATAAGAGCAGTTAGCCTAGTACTAACCTATGAACCTATGAACCTATGAGTTACAGGACAGAAACAAGTGCAAATGCAGGCTTTCAAATCAGAAAGTTGACAGAGATGGAAGAAATTGCCCAAACGGCCAATAACTACAATTTCTGAGCCAGAACCACTCCTTATGTGGTAGACAGGTTACCTAGTGCTTACCACTCCCACTGATAAGCTAGAAGGCTTCCCTCCAACACAGAAAGACTTGGGGGGCTCAGAAGCTTACATACAGTCCTGGATACAGCAAATCTGTATTTGGAACACTAGTTACAGGAAACGTAGGAAGCAGGCTTACCGTTTTTTTTTTTTTTTTACAGAAAAAGTAGCAAAAACAGTAGTAAAAACAATTCACATGCAGTGCAAGCTAGCACACTTGAGTATGTAGCAATATTAGACCAAACACAGTTTAAAAATGCAATTAAATTAAAAAGGACTAAAAGCAAGTACAGAAAGAGTTTATTAGGTAGAATGTAGTAAAACAGATGGGACTGGGGGAGTGTCCCATATCAAATCTACAGTGGGGCGGGCAATTGCAAAAGCCACCAAATGTAAACTACAAGCCAGAAATAGGGAGGGTGGGTGGATCAAAACAGTTTCAACAGAGATCTAAGCAAAAACTCTAAAACCAAAAAAATATACTCAGCTCTGTATATCTGCAGATTAGTCTCTCAGAACACAGGTTCCAGCAATTAAATGCAGGCTGTTACTAACAGGTCTAATTTTATGCAAGTGATCCTTGAGTTAGACAACACACAAGCTGTAAAAAAAAGTTATACCAACTGAAGACGCGGCAGAAAATAGGGGTGGGGAAAACTGTTTCAACAGAGATCTAAGCAACAATTAACAGTACAAACTCTAAAACCAAAAAATATACTCAGCTCTGTATATTTGCAGATAGATTGGAAAGCAGTCTCTCAGAACAGGGGGACAATAGTTTCAACAGATATCTAAGCAACAATTAAACTCTAAAACCAAAAGATTATACTCAGCTCTGTATATTTGCAGATAGATTGGAAGGTAGTCTCTCAAAGTACAGTTGTGTACACTTACCATAAATGTAGATGTTCGAGTGTATTCACTGTTGCAGTCATTACATTTGGGTAATCTGCTGCGAGGTTGCTCTCAGTCGGCCTGAATTCCAAAGTCTTGGGTCCTGCGTCGGTTGCCGTCTTCTCTTTCATGATGTCAGGTCGACGCCATTTTCTTTAGTTTTACTTGCCCCCGATGTCAGGTGCCCCCAAAAAGGTAGCAAAATTATATATATATATATATATATAGATATAGATATATATATATACATGCATCAATATAAACTTTACCTTAATTTACAAGGAAATACACCACATAGGTCGTAGAAGACAGAGAAGGAAAGATAAACTTCAGAATGACAGGGGGATGGCGGGAGGATAACCTGGACTGCAACAGTGAATACACTCAAACATCTAAATTTATGGTAAGTGTACACAACTGTACTATGTTCTTTGTGTTTCACTGTTGCAGTCATTACATTTGGATAGAATCCCAAAGCTATGGTTGGGAGGCTGGAGCTAAACAGCATTAGGTGTGGCTATAAGGCCCTGCAGCACTACAGTGGCAAAGCCTGCCCTGGACTTAAGAGTAGAGAGGCAAATTGCTTAGTAAAGGTGTGAACAAAACTCCAAGTAGCAGCCTCTAGAATGTCTTTGGTTGGTACTCCTCTGAGAAAGGCTGCTGAAGTAGCTGCAGCTCTGGTGGAATGAGACCTAATGCCCTTGGGCACAGGTTTACCATGGTGTAAGTAGCAGAAGCGGATGCAGTGGCTTATCCACTTTGAAACTGTCTGCTTTGAAATAGCCTTTCCTTCTGATCCTGCAGCATATGACACTAGTAATTCCTTAGTTTTTCTTAGAGCTTTTGTCCTGCTCAAGTAGAATCTTAGCTGTCTGTGTATGTCCAAGGAATGCAGAATTCTCTTCCCCTTGTTCTGCAGATTTGGATAAAAAGTTGGCAGATGAATTGTTTGGTTAAGAGCCACACTGGAAACCAGCTTAGGCATAAAAGTAGGATTTGTCCTCAGAGACACCCTGTCTGGGTAAAAGATGATAAAAGGCTCTACAGCCATGAGGGCCTGTAGCTCTGAAACTCTTCTTGTTGAAGTAACTGCTAGTAGCAGAGCTGTTTTCCATGACAAGAACTTTAGATCAGTGGTAGCAGCTGGTTCAAATGGAGGCAGGGTGAGCTTTTCCAACACAAAATTGAGGTCCCATGCAGGTAATGGTGATCTTCTAGGAGGCCTTAAATTTTTGGCTCCTCTAAGATACTGCTTTAGTAAAGGATGAGAAAAGATTGGTGGCTCTGTATTGTAATGAGGCGAAATGGCAGAGGCATGGATTTTGATTGATGAGAAAGATAGGCCTTTGTCAAGCATCTCAGTTAAGTATTGTAATATCTGAGGAATATTTGGTTCTGCTGTATCAGTTCCTTGTCCTTGATTCCAAGCACAGAATCTCTTCCATTTGTCAGCATAAGATTTTCTAGTACTAGGCCTTCTGACTTCCATCCATCACAGCTTTACTGAGAGGTGTTGTTTGTATGACTACATGATTAGCTATGCTACCAGGTTCAGAGTCTGCAGTTGATTGTGCAGGATCTGATTGTTTTGCTGGGACAGTAGTTGTGGTCTTTGAGGCAAGGTCCAAGCTGGGTATTGAGCCATTGGTGGGGCAATTAATATAATCTTTGGCTTCTCTAGTCTGAGAGGACCTTGGATAGAACAGGCAAAGGAGGAAAGGCGTAAACTGATAGGTTTTTCCAACTGAAGGACAGGGTGTCCACTTTCCATGCTTGTCTGTGATAAGTCCTTGTGCAAAATCTTTTCAATTGATAGTTTTGAGGAGAGGCAAATAGATCTATGTCTGGGCTCCCCCATTTCTCTGTTATCATGCTGAAGACTTGTGGATTTAGTCTCCACTCATGAGGATCCATAAGGTTTCTGCTTAAATTGTCTGCCAGAGTGTTTTGTTTTCCTGGCAGGAATTGAGCTTGAAGATGTATTTGGTAGGTCAAAGCTGTGTCCCACAGTGCCATGGCTAGTCTGCAAAGGGGGTATGGGTGTGTGCCCCCTTGCTTGTTTATATACCACATGACTGTGGTGTTGTCCGTCTTTATCAGTAGTTGTCCTGGATGAAGAAAGGCCTTGAAGGTTGTTAGGGCATTTTGAACAGCTAGTATCTCTTTCTGGTTGAGATGCATTTGTTTTGGTGTCCATAAGCCCTGAATGCATCTTCCTGCCATGTGGGCCCACCAGGCATAATCTGATGCGTCTGTTTTTAAGGTTTGGCTGGCAGGGGGTAGAATGAAGGGCAGTCCCATGTTTTGGAGACATGCCTTTGCCCACCATAGAAACTCCTGTTGCAGGCAGGGAATGAGAGGAATCATTGTTTCCAGACTGTGTGAATGCTGACTCCATAAACATTTTAGGTACCATTGAAGTTTCCTCATATGCAGTCTTGCATATGGAATTAGTAGGATGCAGGATGCCATGAAGCCCGGAGCCTCCAGAATTTGCCTTGCAGAAGACTGGGTTTTTGAAGCCATCATTTTGAAGTAAGCAGTCAGTTGCCTTTGCTTGTCTGGCGTGAGGTAAGCCATCTGGGCAGTTGTATCCAAGCTTGCACCCAGGAATGTTATCTTTTGAGGAGGTACCAGTTGTGATTTATTTTCGTTTACTGTGTACTCTAGGCATGTTAGTAGCCTTTTCACAAATGCCAGGTGTCGAAGAAGAGTGTCCTTGTTCTCTACTTGAATGAGACAGTCATCCAAGTAAGGATATATTTGTATACTTCTTTGTCTGCAAAATGCAATTACTGGTGCTAGGCACTTTGTAAAGACCCTGGGCACAGTAGATAAGCAAAAGGGCAGTGCAGAGAATTGGTAATCCATTAAGCCAGCCTTGAATCTGAGGTATCTTCTGCACAATTGTCTTATTGGGACATGCAGGTATGCCTCTTTTAGATCTAAACTCACCAGCCAAGCATTCTTGCCCAGCATGGGCAGAAGCTGCTGGAAAGTCAGCATTTTGAATTTTGGAATGTCCAGATATGTGTTCAAAATTGATAAATCCAGTATTGGCCGCCAGGCCTTGTCCTTTCTGGGTACCAAGAACAGTCTTGAGTAAAAACATTGTCCTTTTTCCTGTTCTGGTACTGTCTGAATGGCCCCCATATCCATGAGGGACGTAACCTGTTTCTGTGCCTCTGCCCATTGATTTTTTGGCAGATCTGGCCAACCATTTGCCATTGGCATAGTGTGGAAATGTAATCTGTATCCCTGTGATACGATGTTTAGTACCCACTTGTCCTGGGTTATTAACTGCCAATTTTGGGCAAAAAGTGCTACTTTTCCCCCTATGGGTGCTGCCAAAAGATAAGTGCTTGGTGTAGGCAGAGGGAAGTCATTGGGATTGCTTTCTGTAGTTTTGCGCTTTATCTCCTCCAGATTTGGAGGTGGAAATGCCCCATTGCTTTGACCTGTATTAATCTTGCGCCTGTTATCTGGAACTCTTAGGGCATTTGGATTTGCCATTTTGAGCTCTGTCTGACACAGGAAAGGACCAATTTTTTGTAGGCCAGTGTCTACTGAATCTTGGTGGCTGCACTTGTAAGAAGTCTTTAACAGTTTGCATAGACTTAGCTTTGTCTTCCATTTACTTTAAAACCTCTTCTGCCTTAATACCAAACAGAGAATCATGCTGTAAAGGTGCATCTAGCAATTTAGCTTTAACATGATCAGGCAAATTTTGTTCCTTTAACCAGGCATGCCTCCTAATCACAGATCCAGTAACTGTGGCTCTGCAGGAGGCCTCTAAGGAATCACAACCACATTGCAAAGTATGCTTTCCAACTTGTTCAGCTGCATGCAATAATTCCTGCAATTCTTTATTTTCTGCACATTCTGAAATCAACATAATTTTCTGTTTCAGCAATCCCATAACATGTTGTTGGTACTTAAGCATATGAAATTGACAGTTTAAGGCCCTGCTTGCCAAGGTTGCAGATGTATAAACCTTTTTTCCCCATATGTGTAGTGCCTTTGAATCTCTGTCAGAGGGGGTAGGATTTTTTGCTGTTGAGACCTTAACTCCCTCTGGACCCTGTGAAATAGTTTCAGGATCAGCAGCAGGGTTTCTAAATAAAAATTTATGTGAGTCAGGACCCTGTAATATCTGTCAGGCTTACTGGGAGCCGGAGGTAAGGAGTCAGGGGTCAAGCTTGACTCCGAAACCACATCATCCACAGTGTCTGAAACAGAGGGAATGGCTAAAGGCTTGTGCTGAGGGAGAAAGAGGAAATCCCTGAGCCTCTTTTTTGATTCTGTGATTTTGATTCTCCCAGTGAAAATGCTCCCTCAAAGTATGCAAGGTTTCTCCAAATGAATAATCCTCAGGAGGAGATGCAGATGGAATAGACTCCTCGGCATCAGAATCCTCATAGGGAGGTAAAGATAACTCCTGATCAGAAGAGGAATCAGAAGAAATAGAAACCTGATCTGAAGATTCATAATCAGTGTCTTGCCTAGGCCTCTTATCTGGAGTGGGATGGGTACCCCTGATCAAGGTAATATGGTCTGCAGCCATTTTGATCACCTGTTTTTTTGGCATAGAGGCCTGTGCATGTGGCTCATGCGTCGTTTTTTTAGTTTTAGAAGTTGCTTTTGTCTTTGGTTTTGCAGCTGTCGTTAGTTTGATATACAAATGTTGAGGTCTGAATACACCCTCAGAAGTTAGTGCCTGCTCAGCGGCTCAGGACCCATCCGAGGGAGATACATCCGTCGGTCGAATACCTTGAGTATTTTGCGGCATGCCGGACTCCACATGGGCGTCGGTAGAGGCCTGCGACTCAAAGGTAGTGGGTATCAGGGGCTGCGAAAGTGCCTGACTGAGTACCGGTGACTAGCTTAGGAGAAGCTTCGTTGTCGGTTTTGGATCTCGACTGCCTTTCTCTGTCCTTTTCTTTGCGTTTTTTATGTACTCCGGTAGTCGGATTGCTATCCAACGACATATCTGGGTAGTTAAATCTAATTCCAAAATACTTTGATGCAAAAATATACCGAAGCTTAATAGTGCGTTGGTTAAATCTAACACAAAACCGACAGCCAGGCACGTTGTGATCAGGGCCTTGGCAAGGAATACAGTAAAAATGGAAATACTTATGAGATATTTGCTTCCCACAAGTAATACAATTATTAACTTTTTCTGACATCTGTAAAAAGCTAGAAAAAAGTTTCCCCAACGGGGTACTTAGCTTTAGTGAAGACTTTGGTTCTGAAACTCAAACTCGAATATTTCAGGAGTCGGCCGACTGGCACTTGCGAAATTCTTTTGCTTCGGGCACCGCGTGGCAAGAAAGAATAAAGAAAATGGCATCGGCTGCATGTTTTATACCCCTGACAACCTGACGTCATGGAAGAGAAGACAGCAAACGACGCAGGACCCAAGACTTTGGAATTCAGGCCGACTGAGGGCAACCTGCCAGCAGATTACCCAAATGTAATGACTGCAACAGTGAAACACGAAGAACATCACAGTTTCCAGCAATAAAATGCTTCTAACAAACTTCAGCAAAGGATAGAAGAATGGAAGGCAAACCTGAAGGCACATGCAATGAAACTGAGTACAGACAAGACAGTTGTAATGGCAGCAAATGGAGGAAATCAGAAGAAGCTGAGAATTGAGATAAAAGAGAAAATAGTAGAACAGGTTAACAGCTTCAAGTATCTAAGAGAGGTGGTTCAGGAGATGTGAAGTCTGAATGAGGAGGTCAAGGCTAGACTCAGAGGGGTTACAACCATTTGGAACACAGTATCAGGGGTAGTACATGAAAGATGAATGACAAAAAGTTGAAAAGTAAGCAGTACAAAACACTGGTGTGACTAGTACTACCGCATGTTACAGAAACCAGAGCAGAAAAGGCACAGCCAGCTGAGGATACTAGAGGCACAAAAGTTGAATAAACTAGAGGTGATAGAGCCAAAGTGCCTGAAATGAGCTGTAGGATGCACAATGTGGGCCAAGCGAAGAAATGAGGACATCAGAGCAGAAGCCCAAGTAGATTTGATTGTATAGAAGTAAAAGAGAATAGATTACAGTGGTTCAGGCACATATGCAGAAAAGCAGAAAACAATCTGGTGAAGAAGATCTGGGGCAGACAGGAAGAAGGCTAGAGGAAACGAGGGCATCCAGCAAAGAGGTAGATAAACTGTGTGAAAGAAGACGTGCAGCAGTCAGACATGAGTGTAGAAGTAGTTGGGAGAGTGGCACTGAATCGAGTGAGATAGAGACAGTTGACATGATACCACAACCCCATGTAGAAAATAGGAAAATTGGGGATTGAAGAAGATGATGATAATTTCCAAAAGAAGAGAAAACCACTATTGCATGGGCCAGAAGGGAGTCATCACTATGATCTTGGGGGATTCCTTTTGAATTTTCAAAAATAACCTGGATATCAGTGGAAAGTTTGGAAAAGCATACAGGAACATTCCTGTCCATACAGGAACATTTCTGTCCAAGGAAAAGAAAAGGCATCTTTCTTCCAGGCCTTCTTGCACGAAGTCTTGGAGCAGAATCTTGACAGTTGGTTGTTCAGAGAGGAGATAAACAGGTCTGCCTGAGGAACTCCCCACAAATGGATCAAATCTTGGAAGATCCCCTAATCTAGTTTCCACATTTGAGGGTCTGCCCATGTCCTGCTCAGCTTGTCTGCCACACAGTTTTTCTCTGACAGAATGCAGGACCAGGATGCCTATAGAGCAAGACTGTGCTGTGAAGCTATATCACAAGCTAACATGGCTAGTCTGCAAAGGGGTATGACCCGGTTCCCCCTTGCTTGTTGATGTACCACATGACTGTGGTACCATCTGTAACAACTTAAAGAAGTCACAGGGCCAAAGGGGATAAAGGGAAATGAGTGCCTTAATCAGGAAAGAAGCATCTCTTTTATATTTATGTACTTGCAGCTGTCATTATTTCCCATAAACCTTGCACTTTTAACCCTCCTGAAACTTCTCCCCAAGCAAAGTCCACAGCATCTGTGGTGACTGACTACTTTGGAACAGGGAGGGAAAAGGGGAGACCTGGATTTGAGGATATTTGTTGTCTCCGCCAAATAAAAGACAAAGGACGTTTGTGCTGGGACCAAATAGACTTCAAATACCACTGCATCTTTCTCATGTGAAATCTTGCCATGAGTATCATAAGAATCACAGATACCAAGAGTTTTAAACCCAGAGGTATTTCCTTGCCATGACCGGAGTATGAGTGGAAAACCTTACAAACAGATCTACATATAGATCTATTTTTTTCTGTGAAAAAAAAAGCTCTTTGAACTGAGGTATCTAGCTGACACCTCAGGAACACAATCCTATGTGGTGAAGTCAAAAAAGACTTGAATGCTCTTTTGAAATCCCAGCTTGTGTAACAAATTTCTCACCCAATTGAGAGATTACTGACAATTTGAAAAGGACTCTGAAAAGATAAGCAAGTTGTCTAAATATGGAAAAATATGGATACCCTACAGCTGCAATAAGCTATAAAGTACAGTTGTGTACACTTACCACAAATGTAGATGTTCGAGTGTATTCACTGTTGCAGTCATTACATTTGGGTAATCTGCTGGCAGGTTGCCCTCAGTCGGTCTGAATTCCAAAGTCTTGGGTCCTGCATCAGTTGCTGTCTTCTCTTCCATGAAGTCCAAGTCGTCAGGGGTATAAAACATGCAGCCAACTCCATTTTCTTTAGTTTTTCTTGCCCCCGATGTCAGGTGCCCCCAAAAAGGTAGCAATATTATATATATAAACATAAATATACATGTTTCAATATAAACTTTACCTTCATCTACAAGCAAATACACCACATAGGTTGTAGAAGATAGAGAAGGAAAGATAAACTTTAGAATGACAGGGGGATGGCGGGAGGGTAACTTGGACTGCAACAGTGAATACACTCAAACATCTACATTTATGGTAAGTGTACACAACTGTACTATGTTCTTCGTGTTTCACTGTTGCAGTCATTACATTTGGGTAGAATCCCAAAGCTATGGTTGGGAGGCTGGAGCTAAACAGCATTAGGTGCGGCTATAAGGCCCTGCAGCACTGCAGTGGCAAAGCCTGCCCTGGACTTAGAGTACAGAGGCAAATGGTAATGCTTTGTAAAGGTGTGAACAGAGCTCCAAGTAGCAGCCTCTAGAATGTCTTTGGTTGGTACTCCTCTGAGAAAGGCTGCTGAAGCAGCTGCAGCTCTGGTGGAATGAGACCTAATGCCCTTAGGCACAGGTTTACCATGGTGTAAGTAGCAGAAATGGATGCAGTGGCTTATCCACTTTGAAACTGTCTGCTTTGAAATAGCCTTTTCTTCTGATCCTGCAGCATATGAAACTAGTAATTGCTCAGTTTTTCTTAGAGCTTTAGTCCTGCTCAAGTAGAATCTTAGCTGTCTGTGTACGTCCAAGGAATGCAGAATTCTCTCCCCTTTATTCTGCAGACTTGGATAAAAAGTTGGCAAATTAATTGTTTGGTTAAGAGCCACACTGGAAACCACCTTAGGCATAAAAGTAGGATTTGTCCTTAGAGACACCCTGTCTAGGTGAAATATGATAAAAGGCTCTACAGCCATGAGGGCCTGTAGCTTTGAAACTCTTCTTGCTGAAGTAATTGCTAGTAGCAGAGCTGTCTTCCATGATAAAAACTTTATGTCGGCGGTAGTAGCTGGTTCAAATGGAGGCAGGGTGAGCTTTTCCAACACATAATTGAGGTCCCATGCAGGTGGTGGTGATCTTCTAAGAAGCCTTAAATTTTTGGCTCCTCTAAGATACTGCTTTAGTAAAAGATGAGAAAAGACTGGTGGCTCTGTATTGTAATGAGCCGAAATGGCAGAGGCATGGATTTTGATTGATGAGAAAGATAGGCCTTTGTCAAGCATCTCAGTTAAGTATTGTAATATCTGAGGAATATGTGGTACTGCTGTATCAGTTCCTTGTGCTTGATTCCAAGCACAGAATCTCTTCCATTTGTTAGCATAAGATTTTCTAGTACTAGGCCTTCTGGCTTCCAAAATGACATCCATCACAGCTTTACTGAGAGGTGTCGTTTGTATGACTACATGATTAGCCATGCTGTCAGGTTCAGAGTCTGTAGTTGATTGTGCAGGATCTGATTGTTTTGCTGGGACAGTAGTTGTGGTCTTTGAGGCAAGGTCCAAGCTGGGTACTGAGACAAGTTCCTTAGGACTGGGTACCAGTACTGGCGGGGCCAGTCCAGGGCAATTAATATCATCTTTGGCTTCTCTTGTCTGACTTTTAGGAGGACCTTGGGTAGAAGAGGCAGAGGAGGAAAGGCGTAAACTGATAGGGCTTTCCAACTGAAAGATAGGGCGTCCACTTTCCATGCTTTGCTGTGATAAGTCCTTGTGCAGAATTTTTTTCAATTGATAATTTTGAGGAGAGGCAAATAGATCTATGTCTGGGCTCCCCCATTTCTCTGTTATCATGCTGAAGACTTGTGGATTTAGTTTCCACTCGTGAGGATCCATAAGATCTAAGGCCCTTAACAAAGGGTGTCCAATGTTACTGTGTAATATTAATACTAATACAAATGACAGTAGTTAACTAAGACAGCTAGGCCTTCTGGAGTGGCCCACACAGTGTTACCAAATAAATATAAGCATTCTCAAAGGTTAAATACTTTCTACAAGGCCCAGCCACAATAAAAGTTTTAGATATAGTTAATAATAAATAATAGAAGAGCATGAAAATACTGAATGTATATTTACAGTAAACCACAGAATTCAAATCACAGGAAATATTGAAAATAATATTGATGAGCAGATGCATACAAATAAAGAAAAACAATCTCTAAACTAAGCTTCACTAGATTCCTGACTGAATCTAGGAGAACTACTATTCCCTTATAACTTACTTGATAGAGCAAGGCACAATGGAATACATGAGCAGTCTTTCTAGTAAGGGTCCCCACAACAGAATAGTCAATACTTAGAGATTACTCCCTGTAAAATATAATATCCAAGGTGGCTTGCAGAATGATCTCATCTGGTCACCTGATTCTAGGTTCTCACAGTATCCCCATTTGAAGTTGAAACAGGAATTTAGCATAGACGGCTACAATACACATCTAAATGCTTACGGCAGTGCCTGGGGCTTCCTCTCTTTTTACTGAGGTAATAAACAAAGGCTTCTTCCAGACCCATCATCTCTGGTCCTAATCAGCATTGTGGGGGTGCAGTTTTAATGGTTTACCCGCTCATTTACATTTTCCTTATTTTTCTTAAAGTAAGCTAACTGGTTAACCTTTGCTGTCCCAGTATCCTCTATTAGAACACATACATTTAATTCAGTTACAATAACATATGTACATGCATTTTCATTCCAGCAGGGTGCACTGTTGATACATTTTAATACAAGCAATCTTCACAAATACATTTTCAGCACAAACATCTGTACAAATCAGTTTGACATACAAATGACATATAATTATTTTCAAAATTCCAGCTAGCTGTGCTGGCACAAGTCATACATCCACTGCCCTATTTCTAGCATGGCTGGCAGTACCTCCTATCATCACACATACAACAAGCTGATCAACAAAGAAAGTATCCTGTAGCAAAACAGTAAGGTCTACAGTGACAAAATGTAAAAATGATTCAGGATTGACACATCCAGTACAGGTCTCAACTGATGGTCTTTCCTTGGCACTAGACAACCTGGAATAAAAACCTTTCCTTGTTCTAGGAAGGGAGCAAGCTGAGTTGCTTTTCTGAAAAGAATGTGTTTTACTAGAGGAAGCTCCAGATGCTGCTGATAACTTTTAAGTTTGGGCAACAAGACTGAGAAATGGAAATGAAAGCAAGTTCTCTGCTGTGTATTGTGGATTCTATTTAACTTTCTCAGATACCTCTAGTGATATCAGATATGAATCCATTTTCCCATTTAAAAGAATAAAAGGAAATTCTTCCTCCCACATAAATGGGGTGGGGGATCTAGATGCATCAGATGAAGGAGGCTGGCACTATCGGAAAGGGAAAGAGGTCAAGAAAGCTGAAAAGGTTGTTGGCGATGGTGTTTTTGACTATCAGAAAGACTTGTTCACTATTTAGTCTGAAATTGTCTTCACTGTATTGATGCTGCCTTGTTTGTCCTTTGAAAAGGCTATGATTTCCTGAGCAATTTTTGGATGTATTTTGGGACTACAGGATGATAAATTTATTTTACTTTCACCATCTAATGCTATGGTAAGTTTATTTACACAACAGTATCATGTTCAATATTATATCATTGATGCAATAGCCTAAGCTAGATGGATAGATTACCATTGCTTAAAAAACAAAAACAGATGAGGAGGTAAATTAATAACCTAGGAAACCCTTGGTGAATGCTCCTAGCAAAGCCATGTCTGGATGTGGAAAAGGAATCACAATTTATAGTGTTTTGGAAAAGTATGTACAGAAGACCAAGAACACTTCTACAGTCCATCCTTTTCCAGAAAGCAACTAAAAAAGCCAAATCTCTGGAAGAATCGGCTCTAACCCTGCCTGGAAGTGTTTGTTACAGTGAGCAGAACAAAAAAGAAATAGCATGAGAAAATCAAGAAATAGCCTGCTTGGACACTGATTGTCCTTTTCGCTTACCTTCATAGCAGACAAACAGCTAACTGGCTTTCCTGTAAAGGATTGAATTTTGTCTGGGTAGTATTTGAACTACCTGTGGACATAGAGTATGAAGACGCCTTTCTCACTTCTTTTGGCGTTCTGGAAAAAAAAAAAAGTCTGTCTCAAGGCAGACTCTAAAGCCACTTTAGGCACAAAAGACAGAATAGTTTTTAAAGAAACCCTATTCTTCTGGAAATGAATGAGACAGGCTTGATTCACCATAAGGACATGTGACTCAAGATATTATTCTAACAAAAGTCAGAGCAATAAGTAAAACAGTCCATGTTAAAAACCATAATTCAGCCTGATCAGTTGGTTAAAATGGAAAGAGAGTAAGCTTCTCAAGCACAAAATTCAGAATCCAAGGAGAAGTCATCTGTAGTCTAGGTGGGCAGATAACATAAAACCCCTTTCAAAAAATTTTGCTTGGGAATAGGAAGAAAGGAGAGATCCTGAGGCAGACAAGCAGAAATGGCTGAAAGAAGAATCTTGCTAGAAGAGTAAGAAAGGTCAGAGGACAATAACTCAAACAAATAATCATGAACCAGAGGCAGAGAAGCCTTAAAAGATCCTGATCTGTGGAATGGCAACACCTAGAAAATCTTTTTTCACTTAGATAAATGATTTTCTACTAGCAGTTTTTTTAGTCACCTTCAGTACCTGCTGCATGTCTTCAGAAAAAGCGGTCTGAAAAGTATCAAAATTCTATCATCCAGACAGTCGAAAAGATTTTAGGTTGGGATATATCAGACAACCCCTGCCTTGTACGAGTAAATCCATATTGTGGGAATGTGTATGGTAAATGCCTCTGGCCAGCTTCAAAAGAAGGGAGAACTACTGTTTCCTATGTCAAAAGAGTTTCCATTACTGTATCTGGGGAGTCTTTCTGAACCTTTTGAATAAATATTTATTTATATTTTTATCCCTTCTTGACAGGATTAGTCCCACTTGGCTACTAGCTTCTTTGCAGGGGAGAAAATTTGGCCAGGGCATCTGGGAAATTACTCTACTCTTTTCGATAGGTGCCATTGGATCATTTACATCTTTTACTACTGTGACGCACATGCTCTGGCCCAGCAATCAAGGAGCCTCAATCCTCAGCAGTAACACCAGTGAGGGGTGTCTCATATAGGAGGAAAGGATAACAAGTACAATTTCCCTTAAGAGCACACAGGGATCACAGGCTGGTCACTCCCTTGCTCTCCAGGTCCCCAATAAGACTCCCCACTGGCACAGCTATAGGGTCCAGATCTCAGTCTAGTGGGCAAGCTAAAACCTCCAGCACCCTCTCTCTCCAACCAGTGCTTTGTGTCCCTGCCCAAGAAGCTGACACACACACACACACACACACACACACACACACACACACACACACACACACACACACACACACACACTTTGAGAAGAGTTTATACAACCACACAGACACTCCTGGGGAAGGCTGTCATAGGTTCTCCAGTTGTGCCCCCTTTTTCCCAGACTATAAGGTAGTACCAGCTGCCACCACCCACTAATATTTATCAGCTACTCAAAGGCCCTTAAAAGGGTGTCCAATTATTACTGTGCAATATTATTATCCAATTGGTAGTATAGCCCAGGGCTAAAGCTATTAGAGTGGCTTTGTACAATTTTACCAAAGGCATGCAAGTACTCTAAAGAGTTTAAATTATCTCTACAAAAAACAGCCAAAGTTGAAAGGGTTTAAAAATATTTAATAACAAATAGTCAAAACACAAGACAATACTTTCTACTACACAGTGCAAGTCAAGAGTTCAGAGATCACAGAGAAATACTTAAAATAATTCAGTAGTACAGTTCTGACATCACAGAAAAATGCTTAGTCTAATCTTTCTAGTTTCTAGCTATTTTTAAGAGAAAACAAATCTAAGATAAACTTACATATAGAGCAAGACAGTGCTAGTGAGTTGGATGGTCAAGACAAAAATTATTAATGCTCTCTGATACTCTGTTTTTAAAATCACATTCCTGGTTCACATTACATTATTCTTCACACTTCCCTGGGTTCCCAGGCTAACAGAAACTATATTTATATTCTTCACCTCTGGGCAGAAACCAGAGCAATAAAGGACAGTTATGCATGCAAATTCTGGCCATTAACTCTAGCCTTAAAACAATAGGCAGGATGCCTCACTCTAGACTTACTGGCTCCCAGTCTTAACATCAAAGGGTCACAACATGCTTTACTTGGTCAGTAGAGTGCACTGTTTTTACATTTTTTTCAGTTCCACATGTAACACTATTTTTACCATTTAAGACAACAAGCCTGTGGTTTACATTAATATTTACAAATGATAGAATTATCTTCAAAATTCTATCTGTCTAGGCTGGCAGCCTTCACCTATTTTCACCCAATCTTCACATATCTACCGCCCTGGAGAACTCAAGCTAGTTTTTCAAGTGACCCTTGAGAAACGCTGCTTGAGGGAGTTAGGTCTATCTGAGCATACTTTACCCCATTCCCTGTCTTGAGAGCCCATCTGCATTGGCATTGCTAATCCCACTGCGATGCTGCATGGACATATCATATGCTTGCAACCCCAGGCTCCATCTTAGCAACTTGGCATTTTGCTGCCTAACTCTGTTTAACCATGTTAGGGGGTTGTGATCTGTCATAACACTGAATTTCATTCTGTACAAATAAGGCTGAAGTTTCTGCAGTGCTCACACTATGGCTAGACATTCCTTTTCTACAGCTGCATAGCGTTCCTCCCTGGGTTGAAGCCTACGACTGAGATAAACCACTGGGTGCTCTTCCCCCTCTGAGGAAATCTGGCTAAGTACAGACCCCACCCCATGGTTCAAAGCATCCACCTGCACAACAAATTATTTGCTGTAATCTGGACTGGCTAACACAGGGGGTCCTCCCAAAGCTTCTGGAACACCTGCTCACATGCTGGGGTACACAGTACCTTATCTGGTCTATTCTTCCTTGTCAGGTCTGTGAGGGGAGCAGCTATGGTACTACAACTGGGGATAAACTTTCTGTAGTACCTTGCTGTCCCTAAAAATGTCCTCACCTGCTTTTTAGTAAAAGGTGCAGGCCATGCCTGAATGGCTTCCACTTCAGCAGGTTCTGGCTTTATCTTTCCACTCCCCATTTTATGTCCTAGGTAGGAGACCTCTGTCATACCCACCTGACATTTGCTCGGCTTAATGGTCAACCCTGCCTTCTGTAGTCTGCCCAGCACCTCCCTGACATGCTGAAGGTGCTCTGGCCGGAAATGGCTGTAGATGGCAATATCATCTAGGTAAGCAAGGGCAAACCCTCCTGCTCATGCTAGGATATGATCTACCAGCCTCTGGAAAGTTGCTGGGGCATTCTTCATCCCAAAAGTACAGTTTTGTACCTACTATAAATGTAGATGTTCGAGTGTAAACACTGCTGCAATCATTACACTTGGGTTATCCTGTTGTCAGGCGGTTCCCCAGTCGGCCTGAGTTCTAAAGTCTTGGTCTGGCATCGGTTGCTGTCGCCTCCTCCCTGACGTCAGTGCACCAGGGGTATATAAGATGCAGCCAATGCCATTTTTCTTCAGTTTTTCTTGCCCCAGATGTCAGGTGCCCCCAAATAGGTAGGCAATTCAAACTGCTAGTAAAGTATACAAAAGAAAAGCAAACAACAATTTTCAGTTACCAGCAAATACTTCCCATAGATAGTAAAGGGAAGAAGACCTAGGTACGTACCAGCAAGTAAGAGGGGAAGGAGGGAGGGTAACCTGGACTGCAGCAGTGTTTACACTCGAACATCTACATTTATGGTAGGTACAAAACTGTACTATGTTCATCGTGTTACACTGCTGCAGTCATTACACTTGGGTGGAATCCCAAAGATGAGGTAGGGTGGCTGGTTCTATAAGACATTAGGGGTGGCTATAAGGCCCTGCAGAACAGCAGTGGCGAAGCCAGCTCTGGATTTGGAGTATAAAGGCAAATGGTAATGCTTGGTGAAGCTATGCACAGAACTCCATGTTGCTGCTTCCAAAATATCCTTGGTAGGTACTCCTCTGAGGTAGGCAGTTGAAGTGGCTGTTGTCCTGGTGGAGTGAGATCTAATGCTGCTAGGTACAGGTTTCCCATGGTGTGTATAGCAGAAACGTATACAATGTCCTATCCATTTTGAAATAGTCTGTTTTGAAATGGCTTTTCCCTGTGCTCCTGCAGCATATGCTACCAATAATTGCTCAGATTTTCTGAAAGCTTTGGTTTTGTCCAAGTAGAAGCGTAACTGTCTGTGAATGTCCAAATAATGCAGTAGTCTCTCCCCTTTATTCTGTGGGTTTGGATAAAATGTTGGCAAGTGAATAGTTTGGTTTACAACCACACTTGATACCACCTTTGGCATAAACGTAGGGTTAGTTCTTAAAGACACCCTGTCCTAGTGGAAAATGAGGAAAGGTCCCACTGTCATTAGTGCCTGTAATTCTGAAACTCTTTGTGCTGATGTTATTGCCAGTAGCAGAGCAGTTTTCCAAGAGATATATTTTAATTCTGCTGTGTTAGCTGGCTCAAAAGGAGGTAAAGTTAATTTTTCCAAAACAAAGTTGAGGTCCCAAGTTGGAGTAGGTGCTCTACAGGGCGGTCTTCTGTTTTTAGCCCCTCTGAGGTACTGTTTGAGCAAAGGCTTAGAGAAAATTGGTGGATCCGTGTTGTAATGAGCAGAAATGGCAGAGGCGTGGATCTTGATGGATAAAAAGGAGAGGCCCTTGTCCAGCAACTCAGTTAAATATTGAAGTATCTGAGGAATGTTTGAGACAAGAGGGTCAAGGCTGTTCGCCTGGTTCCAGGCACAGAATCTCTTCCATTTATCCGAGTAGGCTTTCCTGGTACTAGGCCTTCTGGACTCCAGAATGACATCCATAACAGCTTTGGAGAGAGGCATTGCTTGCTTGACTAAGGAATTTTCCATGCAGATAGGTTTAAGGTCTTTAGCTGGCTGTGAAGTATCTCATTGTTGTGCTGTGTCAGCAAATGTGGGATTTGAGGCAAAATCCAGGGTGGTCCTTGTGCTAAGTTCTTTAAGATTGGGTACCAGTGCTGGTGTGGCTAGTCTGGTGCAATCAGGACCATCTTTGGCTCTTCTTGCCTGGCTTTTATGAGTACCTTTGGAAGGAGAGGTAAAGGTGGGAAAGCGTATACTTTTAGGTTTTTCCAGCTGAATGAGAGGGCATCCACTTTCCATGCTTGTGGATGGTAACTCCTTGTGCAGAATTTCTGTAGCTGGCACTTCATTGGGGATGCAAACAGATCTATGTCTGGCCTCAACCATTTTTGTGCTATCATTCTGAATATTTGTGGATTCAATTCCCATTCGTGGGGATCCATGATGTTTCTGCTTAAGTCGTCTGCCAGTGTGTTTTTCTCTCCTGGCAGGAATTGTGCTTGCAGATGAACCTGGTCGTCTACAGCTGTGTTCCACAAGGTCATGGCTTGCCTGCAGAGGGGGTAGAAGTGTGTGCCCCCTTGCTTGTTTATGTACCACATAACTATGGTGTTGTCTGTCTTTAGTAATAGTTGTCCTGGATGCAGCAGGTCCTTGAAAGCTATAAGGGCATTTTGTACAGCTAGCATCTCTTTTTGATTGATGTGAAGATGCCTTTGCTCTGCGGGCCACTTGCCCTGAATACATTTTCCTGCCATGTGTGCTCCCCAGGCGTAATCCAATGCATCTGTTGTCAGTGTTTGCCTGGCTGTGGGTTGAATAAAAGGCTGTCCCTTGTTGAGGTGACAAGCTTGAGCCCACCATGGAAACTCCTGCTGAAGGCAAGGAATTAGTGGTATAACTGTTTCCAAACTTTGACAGTGTTGATACCATACACTCTTTAGGTACCATTGTAGTTTCCTCATATGCAGTCTGGCATATGTAATTAGTAGTATGCAAGATGCCATGTAGCCCAAGGCCTGCAGAATTTTTCTTGCAGGGAGTTGGGTCTTTGTTGCCATCAATTGAAAGTAATGAGTCAGTTGTCCTTGCTTGTCTGGCATGAGATAAGCCATCTGGGCCGTTGTGTTCAAGCTGGCACCCAGGAATATTATCTGTTGTGAGGGCACTAGTTTTGATTTCTTTTCGTTTACTGTGTACCCCAGGCAACTTAATAACTTTTTTACGAACGCCAGATACTTTAGAAGAATGTCGTTGCTCTCTGCTTGATCAGGCAGTCGTCCAGGTACGGATAAATTTGAATTCCTTTTTGTCTGTAAAATGCAATTACTGGTGCCAGGCACTTTGTGAAGTCCCTGGGCGCAGTAGATAAGCCAAAGGGCAGTGCAGAGAATTAATAGTGCATTGAACCAGCTATGAATCTGAGGCATCTTCTACAGTTTTGTCAGATAGGGACATGCAGGTATGCCTCCTTGAGGTCCAAAGTCACGAGCCAAGCTTTCTTGCCCAGCATGGGAAGAAGCTGCTGGTAGTGTCAACATTTTGAATTTCGGAACATCCAGGTAAGTGTTTAGAGAAGAAAGATCCAGAATGGGCCTCCAGGCTTTGTCCTTTCTGGGAACCAGAAAGAGTCTTGAGGAAAATCCTTGTTCTTGCTCCTGTGGTGGTACCTTTTGAATAGCTCTCATGTCCATGAGTGCTGTAATTTGTTTTTGAGCCTCTGCCCATTAATTTGGTGGCAGATTTGGCATTCCTTTTAACCTGGCAGAGTGTGAAAGTGGAACCTGTAACCTTGAGATACAATGTTGAGAACCCATTTGTCTTTGGTGATCCAATGCCAATTGTGATAGAAAAGTGCCAGTTTTCCTCCTAAGGGGGCTGCCAAGAGAGAGCTGTTTGGCAGCTGTAGTGGGAAGTCATTGAGGCTGCTTTTTATAAGGTTGGGGCCTGTCTTCCCCTTCTTTCTGGCCTGAAGTACCCCATTGTCGAGGCCTGTAAGGACCTTGTGATTGACCTCTACCTCTTGGACGTCTGGATCTGCCCCTTTGAGGTCTGTCTGCAACTGGAAAGGACCAATTCTTTGTTGGCCAATTTCTGCTAAAACGAGGAGGCTGTACCTGTAAGAAATCCTTCATTGTTTGCATAGATTTTGCCTTATCCTCCATCTTCTTTAATACCTCCTCTGCCTTAACTCCAAACAACACATCCCGCTGCAAAGGTGCATCCAATAATTTTGCCTTAACATGATCTGGTAACGTATGTTCTTTTAACCAAACATGTCTTCTAATGACAGAGCCTGTAACTGCTGCTCTACAGGAGGCCTCTAAGGAATCAAAACCACATTGCAAAGTATGTTTTCCCACTTCTTCAGCTGCATGCAATAAATCCTGCATTTCTTTAAAATTAGGAGGATCTGAATCTGGAAGCATTTTTTTGTTTCAACTGCGACATCAAAAATTGCTGATATTTTAGCATGTGAAACTGGCAGTTTAAGGCTCTCATTGCTAAAGTTGCAGACGTATATACTTTCTTTCCCCATCCGTCTAATGCTCTGGAATCTCTGTCAGAGGGAACAGGGTTTTTTGCTGATGAAGCCTTAAACCCTTTGGGTCCCTGAGAAATAGTTTCAGGGTCAGCAACAGGACTTTTATACAGAAATTTGTGAGAGTCAGGGACTCTGTAATATCTACAGGTTTAACTGGGGCTGGAGGTAAGGAGTCAGGATTTAAGCTGGATTCAGTATGCACATCATCCACAATATCTAAAACTGGCGGAACAGCAAGGGGTCTGTGTTGAGGTAATAAAAGGAAGTCTCTGAGCCTTTTCTTAGATTCTGAGTAATCCTGGCCTTCCCAATGGAAATGCTCCCTCATGGTATGTAAGGTTTCCCCAAAGGAGTAGTCCTCAGGCGGAGAGGCTGATGGAATTGATTCCTTAGCATCAGAATCCTCATAAGGCGGTAAAGAATATCTTAGGTCTGAGGATGAATCTGAAGAAATGGACACCTGGTCGGAAAATTCATAGTCTGCATCCTGTCTAGGCCTTTTATCAGGTGGGGGATGGGACCCCCTGATCAGGGTGATTAGGTCTTCGGCCATTTTGAGCATTTGTTTCTTAGGCAGGGAGGCCTGTCCTGGAGAATGCTGTATCTGTTTCTTTGTTTTTAAGGGGGGGGGCTTAGACTTAGTTTAGAGTTTAATGGTTAACTGGGTAGGTCTGAAAACACCCCCTGAAGCTGGGGATTGCTCAGCTACTTCGGTTCCCTCTGAAGGGATAGTTTCAATAGGCTGAAAAACTTGTGCGTCTGAAGGCCCAGCCAGCTCCACGTGGGAGTCGGAGGTGGTCTGTGGTTCTGTAGAAGCGGTCGTGAGGGGCTGCGAAGGCGCCTCGCTGAAAACCGGAGAACCGGTGACCGGCCTCGAAGAGGCCTCGTCATCAGTTTTGGGCCTCGGATCCCTGTCCTTGCCTTTGCGCTTTTTATGTATTCCGGTCGTCGGCCGTTCCAACGGCATGGTGTAATTGAATTTTCTGCCAAAATAATGTCGGGCAAAATCAAACTGATGTTTAATAGTGCGCTTGTTAAACCTAGCACAAAACCGACAACCAGTGACGTTGTGGTCTGGGCCTAGGCATGGGATACAATAGGAATGGAAATCCTTATGGGGTATTTGCTTCCCACAAGAAATACAGTTATTAACTTTTACTGGCATCGGTCTGAGGCAAGAAAAAGTTTCCCCAACGGGATACTTAGCTTTGTAGAAGACTTCAGTTCTGGATTCGGAATGAAAATCTCAGGTGTCGGCCGACCGGCACTTGCAAACTGCTTTTGCTTTGGGCACCGCGCGGCAAGAAAGACTGAAGAAAATGGCGTTGGCTGCATCTTATATACCCCTGTCGTACTGACGTCAGGGAGGAGATGACAGCAACCGACACCGGACAAAGACTTTGGAACTCAGGCCAACTGGCGAACCGCCCGACAGCAGGATAACCCAAGTGTAATGACTGCAGCAGTGTAACACGATGAAGATCGGCATCTTTGTGAACTCATATAAGCCAAAAGGAGTCAGAAAGGCTGACTTCTCTCTAGCACTGGGAGTCAATGGCACCTGCCAGTAACCCTTGTAAGATCAATGGTTGTAAGATACTTAGCCCCACCCAGCTGCTCTAGGGCTTCATCTGTCCTAGACATGGGGTAAGCATCTGACTCTGTGTAACTATTTAATTTTCAATAGTCCACACAGAACCTGGTGCTGCCATCTTTCTTTGGCACCAGCACCACTGCGGAGGCCCAGGGACTGATGGACTCTTGAATCACCCCTAATTCCAACATCTCCTGTATCTCCCCCTCAGAGTCTGTTTGACTCTCTCAGGCACTCTATAAGGGGCCTGCCTAATAGGCCTTTGGGGTCCTGGATCCACCTGGTGCTGCCCCAGGTGGGTGCACCCTGGTTTCCCAGTGAACATGTCCCCAAATTCCTGCAACACTGCTCGGAATTCTCAAACCTGGGTAGGAGATAGCTGCTGAGACACTGTAACCCCTTCCACTGAGGTGTCAGCCCGAGCCTCACTGAGATCTTCAGTCCCCAGATCACTCTCAGAGTCCTCCTGCAATCCAATGCAAATGCTCAGCACAAGGGCCTCCCTATCATGGTAAGGTTTCATCATGTTAACATGGTACAATTTGTGCCCCTGCCTTCTGCCTAGCAGTTCTACCATGTAGTTAACATCACTTACCTTTCTTACAACCTTGTACGGTCCCCTCCCAAGCTGCTTGCAGCTTGTTGTGTCTGACAGGAATGATAACCATTACCTGCTGCCCCACAGCATACTCTCTAGCTCGAGCATTCCTGTAATACCACACCTTTTTCTGTTGTTGGGCTTCTGCCAGGTTCTCCTGGGACAAGCCCATGAGTTCCCTGAGCCTTGTTCATAGGTTCATAGGTAGGTACTAGGCTACCTGCCCGAAGGCATTTATAAGCCTAGCCGGAATGTGTTGGCTTTCCCACCCACTTAGATTAGTTCCCTGTGCCTCTGTCCAGCAGAGCCATTGAAGTGATCCCTGGGGTAAACTTTCTGTTTCCCATCCACTCATCAAGGTTTCTTTTGAAGAGGGTTAGCAAGGCGCGCTGCCTAATGTAGATTGGAATCTTGTTCCAGAGCATGGGAAGTCTCTGGGACAAGAATCTATCCCTCCAGCACGTCCTATTTATTGTTGTGGTGAGGTTTAGATCCCTGGAGCATGTGGCTCGAGGGGATATGGTTTTCTTTAGGTAGGTGGAGCATGTCCATCAATTCTGGGTTGGACATGGCCTTGTATGTCAGGCAGAGATCACCTCTGAGTAGGTGATATGCAACCGGGTACAGCTGGAGTTTATTCAGTCGAGCTGCATAGGGCATCTGCTTGAGGCCAGTGATCCTCTTGGTGAGGTACTTCTGTGGTCTTTCCAGTTGTTGCAAGTGTCTTGTAAGGTACATCCCACATGGGGCATTGTACTCTATGATGGGTCTGATGAGTGATGCGTAGAGGGGCCCAATGACCTCTTTCGATCTGGATGCAAACCCTTTTGTGATTAGGTGGGTCACATAGAAGGATTTTCTAACCACTTTGGCAATGTGATTATCAAAGGAGAGGTTACTATCTACTTGGGTCCACAGATCCCTTATTACATCTTCCGTATTTAGGGGCTACCACCTATGTGGTAGTTTGTGGGTACTTTGTTTTTTCCAAAGGGGATGACTATGCACTTTTTGGCATTTAGCTTGAGGTCATGGTTTTAACACCAGGTATCTGTCTCAGTGAAACCCTTTTGGAGGATGTCTGTGTCAGCCGGAGAGTCAATTATAGCCCCTAGTTTGCAGTCGCTCATAACTTGGTCAGCCATAGTCCTCCTGTGCTTGCCTGTACCTCTGAGAAGTATATGCCGAACAGGAGGGATCCTAGGACTGAGCCCTGGGGAACGTCACTTGTAACTGGTTTAGAATCAGACCTAGCTCCCGCAACTCTTACCATGTGGGTTCTGTCCGTGAGCCAGTTGGCAACCCATCTTACGACATAGGGGTTTATGTTCAGGCTGGTGAGCTTGTCTATAATACCTGAGTGGGGAATGGTGTCGAAGGCCTTTGCAAGGTCTAGGTAGGCTGTGTGGGCCACCTTTCCCTTGTCTATAGCCTTGATAACTGTCTCAAAGAAGTACACCAAGTTTAGGAGGCATGATCTGCCCTTATCAAATCCGAACTGGGTAGGGTCCAGTGTTTGGAGGTTCCCAATGTCTCTGTTAATGAGATCCATGATGATGCTCTCCATAGCTTTGCAGACCAAGCTAGTCAGGCTTATAGGGCGATAGTTCCCGGGGTCCGTTGTGGCTCCACCTTTGTGGAGTGGAATAACTGTTGCTGTGCGCCACTCTGTGGGCACGTAGCCTGTGGAGAGGCTGACTTTAAACAGTGTGTGTAGGTGAGGGGTTAGTTCATCTTTGAGCTCATGTAGGACACAGCCTGGGACACCGTCCAGTCCCATTGATGCTGTGTTTCTGGCTTTGGAGAGGGCTGTTTTAACCTGAGTGTATGTGATTTCAGGGGCACTACATTCTTCTGGTATAGTTATGGGCCCTTTTGTGGGTGAGAGGGGGGGGGTGAAATTTGCACTGAACCTGTCAGCCAGGATGTTGGCTATATCGGTCAGTTCAGTGTATTTTGTGCCATTCTGCACTAACTCCGAGCAGATCTGAGAATTGCCACTTAGATTCTTGACATAGCTAAAGAATGTCTTGTGGTTATCTTTGGAGTCCATGGCAATTTTTCTTTCGAAGCTAGCCTTGTATAATTTTATGAGGGAACATAATTTCTTGATGATACTGATTAGGGATGTCTTCCCTTCTTGGGATTTTACTCTTTTCTGTACTAGTTTCCTCCTTCTATTGTATAGCTTGTTTATTTCAGGGGTCCACTAGACTGGTTTCCTTTTCTTGGAGGAGTGAGTCTTGGTTTTGTTTGGGATAGCACGATCCATGCATTCTTGTAGGTGCCCGCAGAGTGCAGTAGTAAAGCATTGTGCAGCTTGGACAGCGTTATCCTTTAGCATGGGGGCTTTGAAACTTCCCACCTCGGTCTTAAGTAACGTGAAGTTTGCTTTTGAAAAGTTTTTCACGGTGGTTTCTTTGGCCGGGGGTAATGGCGGAATGTGGATATCCAGAGTGATTAGTTTATGGTCAGATCTAACCATCGAGGGGTTGACCTCCAGTGTGGAACACCAGTCACCCATGTTGCTGATGACCAGGTCCAATATGTTATCAACTCTGGTGGGGGTGTTGACCAGTTGATCCAGGGCATTTGAGTTTATAAATTCTAGGAAATGTTGGGCAAGGGAGTTTGTACAGTAGTTCTCCCATTTAATATTTAGGTAAGTGAAATCACCCAATATTAGGGTGTTTGGTAGGACCTTTATGTTTCCCAGTGTTTCCAGGAATGTGGAGTGGGGGTCCTGGGACATGGTGGGTGATCTGTAGCAAGCTATAATTTGAATAGCAGTTTTGCCCACTGTTAGTTGCACACGGATGATCTCTGAAGCATCATGCTGTGCCACTAACCTGGAGGTGTGAGTATCCTTGATGAATATGGATACTCCCCCACCTTTTGTATTTCGGTCTGGGTTATGTGGCCGAAATGTATGATATCGGCTGTAGCCTGGTAGTGCTGGGGTGCTCTCTGGAGCGTTAAACCAGGTTTCTGTTACTGCACATATATTGATTTTCTCCATACTGAGAAGTGTCCCAAGTGCGTGCATTTTGAGGTTTAGATTTCTGGCATTGAGTAGCATTACTCTCAGTTTTTTGTTACTTGCGCTATTTACAGCGGTGGGGTTTGTCTTTTGAGCCTTGCCTAAAAAAGGCACTATGGGGGTGCCAAGTGCCTTGGCCAGTATTTGAAAGCCTAAGGGTGACAGGTGCAAGCTGTCTCTAGCGAAGCAGCGTGGCTTGTCAAGCATGTCATCCCAGGCTGATAGACACTGGATCCCCTTTGAATGACACCAGAAGCTTAGCCAATTGTTGAAATTTTAATTTTAACTCTATACCATGGTATCAATCTTGGTGAGGGCAGAATGCTACTCAGGGTCAGGGTCATACTGGCCTGGGCTACGTGATCAAAGAGCTCCTCCATGTCTCTTTTCATGTAGTCCCAGGAGGTATGGCTCAGGTCATTCACACCAACATGGACAATGACAGTCATGTTTGTACTTGTTCTGGAGTACCTGAGTGATTGTGTTATGTGGCGGATCCTGGCACCTAACAGGCAGCTAACAGTAACCTTCTCCTTGTTCAGCCTAGTGAGTGGGACGTCAGTGTGCCTGACTATAGAGTCACCTATTACCAGTGTGTTGGGTATGTTATTTTGCCTTGAGGGCTGTGATTGCGTGGCACACTGGTTTTGTGAAGTATGTATTTCATGGTTTGTGTTGGGGGGGGTGGAGGTTGCTTGGATGTCTGCTTTGGAGGTCTCTGTTGCTTTTGCAGATTTTTATTTAGAGCCTCCAAGTATGTTTTCATCTATTTATGAGGGTTTTTTGCCGGTGCTGGTTTCATAGGTCTATGTGAGACTGGTGGTGTGATGCAAGTAATTCCCTTCTCCTCTTGACTGCCTGGTCCAGTTTTGGGTTGAGAGAGCTTATCCTCCAGTTTGGCTGTATAATTGCATCTCTCGCATGTATTAGTGTTTGGTGAAAGAAGGAGAGGGTTGTCTGTGTACTTGAGGCAATTGCAACATTGCTTCAAAATGCCCAGATTCACCAGTTCGATCGGAGTACACCTGAAACTGCCCTTTGGACATGCCCTGGATAGGTACAGTGAACTGTTTTACTGATTGGCTGGTAAGGTCGAATAGAGAGCCTTGTCCTTCTCTACAGTATAGGGGGGCCTAGTGCTAAGGTTTATTAGTGCTTGCTATGAGTTTTGAGCAAGTGCTGGGATGGGAAGTGAATGGTTTGAGTGCTTAAGTTGAAAGTTTGTCTAGTTCCAAGGGAAAAATTGAAGAGTAGACTTTGTGGAGCTGGGAATAGTTATATCCAAGTTGCCCGGCTCGCAAAACCGCGCAAATGCGGGTTTTATAGCAGGGAAATGAAAGAGAGAGAATTTAGCCCAACATGGCCAATAAACTACTAATTTCTGGGCTGAAACCACTCCTCCAGGGACAGATAGGCTGCACAAAGCTCTCTCTCGCACAGTGAACAGAGAAACTTCCTTCTATCCAAGTAAGGTATGGGCAAACACAAACTTGTAACATAGCCCTGAATTCAGCACTAACCTGAAAACTGGACTATAACTAGCTTAGAAAGGCGAGAAAACCAGTGTACTTTTTTTGTTTGTTTTTTTCAGAAAATAAAGCAGATACAATCAAAAAAACACTTTAAATGCACAGAAATGACTATCACACTTGAGTGTGTAGCCTACAACAGTTAAACAGATAATTTAAACACAAAAATGACTTTGTTAAAGTGCAGACAGTAAAATAAGTACAATATGTAGCTGAAGCAAGCTTTTTAAATCACAGAAACTCTAGAAAATTGGCATTTTAGGTGGAATTAGCTAAAGGCAGCAAGAAAATGCAGAAAAATTATACTTAATCACTCCAAAGTCTCTCTTTTGTCTCTCTGCTGCTGTAGAATTCTGCAGGGCACCAGGCAGGTGCTTGCTGAGCTGTATACTGCCATTGTCCTATGCTTGTCCTGAGGTTTAGGATATAGCTAGAACAGACTCCTTGTGAGACTCGCACTCGCCTTCCCACTTATCTCGAGTTAAATCTAGTGGTCCCTTCATCCTATGCCCATACAGCAACTCAAAGGGTGAAAAACTGTGAATTCCTGGGGAACATCTCTGTAAGCAAACAACAGATGGGGCAAATATTTGCCCCACTCCCTCTTAAAGTGATCTGCAAATGCCCGTAGCATGGACTTGATTGTAGAGTTAACCTCTCAACAAGACCATTAGTCTGGGGATGGTAGGGGGTGGTCTTCATGTGCTTCACCCCACAGGACTTCCACAGGCAAGCCAGCAAGTCTGACATGAAATTGGCACCTCTGTCGGTCAGTATTTCTTTTGGGAAGCCTACCCTGCTGAAAATCTCTAACAAAGCATTTGCCACCTTCTCTGCCTCAATGGAGGACAAAGCCACTGCCTCAGGGTATCATATAGCATAATCCACTACCACTAGGATATACTTTTTCCCTGTGGAACTTGGGATACTCAGAGGACCCACAATATCCATAGCTACCCTCTGAAATGGCTCCTCAATCACAGGCAAAGGCATCAAAGGAGCTCTCACCTTGTCTCCTGCCTTGCCTACCTTTTGGCACTGCTCACAGGTCCTGCAGTACCCTGTTACATCTCTGGAAATTCCAGGCCAATAGAAGTTCTGCATAATACGCCTCTTTGTACGTTTTATGCCCATATGACCTGTAAAGGGAATATCATGGGATATGGCTAGAAGCGCCAGATGGCAGGCTCTAGGCACTACCAACTGCTGTACTCTCTCACCTTCTAGCCCTCCCTCAGGGGTCCACTCTCTGTATAGTAACCCTTTGTCCTAATATACAGATTCCTCCTTTCCTTGAGAATCAGGTGCCTCCCTAACTACCTGCTTCAGGCCTTGCAATGTAGGGTCTGAAAGCTGAGCCTGTCTCAACTCTCTCCTTGTAACCTTTCCCAGCTCCCCTTCCACAGGAAGTCTGACATCCTCTGACAGTGGTGCCTCACTGTCAGCCTGGGTACTACTACTCACCTCTACCTTTGCAGTTACTCTGTCCAAGGGACCATCAGTACCCCCAAGCAGCTGTGGCTCACTTTCTGTCTCACTGCTACAGGGCAGCTCCCTCCCTGAAGTAACCACCTCAGCAGTCCTGGCTGCAAGTATGCAGTCTGTCTGGGTCTCTCCCAGGCCACCAGACTTACCTGCTTGTCTCCAAGCCTGACTATGTGTAACTGCACAAGCACAGGGTACTGCACTATAAAAATCATTCCCTATCAGGACATCTGCAGGTATATCCTCAAACACACCTACTTGCTGGCTTCCTTTTCCACCCTCCCAGTCAAGGTGAACCCTAGCCAAAGGTATTTGGAATGGGATCTCTCCTAAAGCCCTGACTGGAGTAGACTGCCCAGGCAAGTAGTGCTCCTCTGTAACCATTGCAGGCTTTACAATGGTTATAGCAGAGGCTGTGTCTCTCTTGGCAATGGGCTCTTTGCCATTCACTACAATAGGATATAACCTCTGGTGGTAGTTTGGTACCTTTGTCGTCCCAAGATAACCTACTACTACTAGTGACATTTTTGTCTTTCCCACTTACTGGCCCCCTCACCTTCTGTCCCCCACCTTGCCTCTGTGGACACCTGTATGCCACATGACCCTACTGGTTGCATTCAAAATATTTAACCCTAGCTCCTGGACTAGTGGCTTCCCCTGCTACTGGCAGATTTTGTTGGGGCAGTCTGTGCAGACCACCATGGGTTCCTTTAGACCCATGAGTAGTACTGCAGTTCCTTTCCTGTGCAGGGCTGCCCTACTTGACAGGTATAGGTCTCTCTTCTTCCCCAACTCATTTGAAGTAGCACATTGTCTATCAGCTAACCAGATCCTCATGTCCTCAGGCAAAGTGCTAAGGGCTTGTTCCCTCACCAAAAGATATGCCAGCCCTTCAAAAGTGGTGACCTGACATCCACTCACCCACCTATGGAAATAAGTGCTCAGTTCAGCAACATATTCACACACACCTTTATCTGCCTTGTGTCTATGCTCACAAATCTTTTTCCTATATGTTTCAGGTGTTAGCTTAAACAATTCTAACAAGTGATTTTTAACAGCAGTATAATCAAAACATGCAACGTCAGACATTTTTGACAAAACAGTTACAGCTTTACCTGGAGTAAGGGGGTCAGAAACCGTACCCAGAGCCTTTGGTCAACACTATACTGTTTGCATACCCTCTCATACATATGAATGAAACTATCAAAATTATCCCCCTCTTTAAACTGCGGAAGAAATGTACTGACGTTTTGTGCTTCTGGAGTCCAGTTACTCCCTTCCCCATTACCTCCATGACTCTGGAAAAGAGTCAGCATTTCCCTCTCATGCTTCCTCTGTCACTCCTTTTCCTTGGCTTCTATCTCCAAACGCCTGGCCTCCAACTCAAGTCTCTTTAGCTCCAGATGGATTTTTAAGTCCTCTACAGAAAGGATGAGCTGTCCATTCTCCCAGGGCGCCAGTCTGATTGCCCCCCTGGTTGCTTTTTCTGCAGCTGTAACCAAAGCTGCAATCAGGTCTGTCTTAGTCAGGTTTCCATGCACCAGTCCCCTAGCCTGGCACATCTCAGCCAGCTGGCTCCTTGTCAGCTTTCCATACTCCTCTGCTGACATGCTGCCTGCTCACCCTGACTAACTAAGCTAACAAAAGAAATAAAACAATTGTGATCCGAACTCTTGAGTATTCACTGCGTGGCTGATTTAGAGTACAAAACACCTTCAGAGCTCACTGTCCACAAGTTACAGGAATTCACTCTACCCACACCACTACAAGCCAATTAGTATTTGCCAACCAATTAATATGTGGTGTGGATATCCCACCACTGCCAAACAATTAATATGTGATGTGGATATCCCACCACTGCCACCAATTAATATGCGACGCCCGTGCCCAGGCCCAGCAATCAAGGAGCCTCAATCCTCACCACTAACACCAGTGAGGGGCATCTCATATAGGAGGAAAGGATAACAAATACACACAGTAAAGTGCAATTTCCCTTAAGAGCACACAGAAATCACAGTCAGTCCGGGACTGGTCTATCCCTTGCTCTCCAGGTCCCCAATAAAACTCCCCACTGGCACAGCTATAGGGTCCAGATCTCAGCCTAGTGGGCAAGCTAAAACCTCCAGTACCCTCTCTGTCCAACCAGTGCTTCGTGTCCCGGCCCAAGTAGCTGACACACACACACACCCACATACTTTGAGAAGAGTTTATACAACCACTTAGACACTCCTGGGGAAGGCTAGCACAGGTTCTCCAGTTGTGCCCCCTTTTTCCCAGACTACATGGTAGTACCAGCTGCCATCACCCACTAATATTTATCAACTACTCAAAGGCCATTAAAAGGGTGTCCAATTATTACTGTGCAATATTATTATCCAATCGGTAGTATAGCCCAGGGCTAAAGAAATTAGAGTGGCTTTGTACAATTTTACCAAAGGCATGCAAGTACTCTAAAGAGCTTAAATTATCTCTACAAAAACAACCACAGTTGAAAGGGTTTAAAAATATTTAATAACAAATAGTCAAAACACAAGACAATGCTTTCTACTACACAGCGCTAGTCAAGAGTTCAGAGATCACAGAGAAATACTTAAAATAATTCAATAGTACAGTTCTGACATCACAGAAAAACACAGACTAATTTTTCTAGTTTCTACCTATTTCTAAGAGAAAATACAAATCTAAGATAAACTTACATGTAGAGTAAGACAGTGCTGGTGAGTTGGATGGTCAATACAAAAATGCTTAATGCTCTCTGAGTTGGATGGTCAATACAAAAATGCTTAATGCTCTCTGATTTGCGCTATTTTTAAAATCACATTCCTGGTTCATTCTTCACACTTCCCTGGGTTCCCAGGCTAACAAAAACTACATTTACATTCTTCACCTTTGAGCAGAAACCAGAGCAATAAAGGACAGTTATGCATGCAAATTCTGGCCATTAACTCTAGCCTTAAAACAGAAGGCAGGATGCCTCACTCTAGACTTACTGGCTATGGGTTTTAACATCAAAGGGTCGCAACATGCTTTACTTGGCCAGTAGAGTGCAGTTACATTTTTTTCAGTTCCGCATGTAACACTATTTTTACCATTTAAGACAACAAGCCTATGGTTTACGTTAATATTTACAAATAACAGAATTATCTTCAAAATTATATCTGGCTAGGCTGGCAGCCTTCACCTATTTTCACCCAATCTTCACAACTACCATCAACTCAAGCAGATGGGACCTCAGTTTAATGTTTCATCTGAAGAACAACACATTCAGATTCATATGTTCATAGGAGATTACTAGGGTACCAGGTCACGAGCCCTTACAAACCTAGCCAGTTTTACCCAGATTTTACCCAATTTCTATCATCAGATGATAGATAACATAGTCCAACAAGTGGGGCTTTGACATTTTTTATATACTGACTTTGCCCATAAGAGATATGGGCACCACTCCCAGAAGTGAATTTTTCGATTCCCCAGCCATTGGTCCAGACTGCACTTGAAGATGGTCAGGGAAGGGCTCTGCTTCACACAAGGCAGGGGTTGTCTGATATATCCCAACCTAAAATCTCTTCAACTACCTGGATGATGAGGAGGGACAAACTTTGGGACACATATCTGCCTCTGCAGCATGATCTATTCATGTCAGAGTTCAGGTTTAGATCCTTGTAGTGGGTAATCCTCATGCAGTTAGTTTTGCGAATATGCAACATCTTCATCAGAGCTAGGTCAGAGACTGCCTTGTAGGTCAGGCACAGATCACACGTTAGTATTCGGCAGGAAATGGAGTGCAGTGATAGGGCTTTTAATCAGTCCACACATGACATGTTGAATATACCCTGTATTTTTTTTTTTTGGTGAGAACCTCTGAAGATGCTTCAAATATTGCAGATGCCTGGTGAGATACAAGCCATAGGGTGCACTGCACTCGATTACTGGTCTGATGAGGCTGAGTACAGTACTACTAGGTCATCCTTAGATCTGTATGTCATGCCCTTACTTATAATCTGAGCCATGTACAAGGATTTCCACACCATTGTGAACACATGGTGGTCAAAGTTCAGATTACAATATATTTCAGTACCTATTTCTCTTACACTGGGTCCACTCTTAGGGGGGTGCTATCAATCTTGTAATTTTCAAGGGTACTTGATTTCCCAGAGGGTATTATTATGCACTTTTCTGCATTTGAGATTATGGCTCTGACACCAGTCATTAGTCTACATCAGTCTTTTCTGTAGGAAATCAACATCGTTTAGGGAGTCAATGATCACTGCCAACTTGCAGTCACAAGGAAACGTGGTCAGCCAAAGGCCATCGGCCATCTACACTTGCCAAATGTCTTGGCCAGGTCAAAGTAGCCAGTATGCCCTTAAAAAGCCGAACTGGGTTGGGTCTAGAGTCTGGAGATTTTCTATGTCATTATTAATCAGGTCCATGATTCTACATTCCATAGCCTTGCATATGAGGCTAGTCAGACTTAAGGGTAGGTAGTTTCCAGGGTGCACTGATGCCCCCCCCCCTGTACAGAGGGATGACTGTTGCTGTCCTCCACTCTATTGGGTCAAGGCCTGTCTGGAGACAATGTTAAATATGTTAAATAGAGATCAGAGTAGGTCTGCTAGATCAAGTTTAATAGACACCCTAGGATTCTGTCAGGGCCCATTGATGCCATGTTTCTAGCTTTGGACAGCAGAGTAATGACCTGTTCTTTTGTGATAATAGGCAAAGGAATGGCAGGGGTTATTTCATGGGGAGTGACCGGAGGTGATGAGGTTGTGAAATCTGAGATGAATTTATCAGCAAGCAGGTTTGCTATTTCTTCTGGGTAAGTACAGGTAGTGCCATCTACAGCCAACTCAGCACAGGAGTGCAGGACCCCCTTATATTACACTGTAGTGTCAGCAATGCAGCTACCTGGTGCAGGCATAGAACCCAAAGGTGAATGTGCTACATTTTGTGCCACTGATACTGCTGTACCTGGACATCAGTGGAAAGGGTAGAAAAGCATACAGTAACATGCCCATCCAAGAAAATGAGAAAGCATCTGTCTTCCAGGTCTGTTTGCAATAACTTTTGGAGAAGAATTTCTTTAAATGTTCTGAGAGGAAGCAAACACATCTACTTGAGGTATTCCCCACATTTGTGCCAGTTCCTGGAAGACCCCCCCCCCCTCCGAAGCAGTTTCCATTTGTGATGGTCTTTCCTGGTCCTGCTTAGCTTGTCTATTACAAAGTTTTGATCAGACAGAATGTATGAAAGCTGAAAAGGCTGAAGAGTCAAACTGAGATAAGTTATTCCCTCCCAGGCTATCATAGCAACTCTGCAAAAGGGATAAGATCTAGTATCTCTCTGTACGTTGATGTACCATATCACTGTGGTGTTGTCTATGAAAACTTGCAGAGTTCCTGGAGACCACAGATGATTTAGGGCTTTCAAAGCATTTACAACTGCAATCATCTCTAACATTTACATGCTTCCATCTTATTTGTTCTGCAGACCTAGTAATTTCATCCCTTTGGACACAGCTCCCATACCAGGCATGACGTATCTGTTGTGACAGACTGAAAAGGAAGCAGAAGGGAGACCTGGATGCCGAGAGAGCTAGTCTACCTACCACAGAACCTACAGACACAGAGTACAGACTGACCAATAGTACCACTGAATTTTTCTCATGTGAAGTCTGGCCAAGATAATCATAAGAATCATAGAAGCCATGTACTTTAGTATCTTGAGAAATTCCCTGGAAGATATCTAGTTTGAAAAAAATCATGATGAACTGTTGGGACATTTCTACTTTGTCTGGAAGAAGAAATCCTTTTCCCAGAGCACTACCTAGCAGATAACTCAGGAAAGCTATTTTCTGAGGAAGGGAAGAGAGATTTCTATATGTTCACTTGAAAAACCCAACTGAGTACAAGATTCTTAGCACTTGCTAAGAACGTTTGACAACTGGAAAAAATGGTCTGCAAATATAAAACAATCATCCATATATGGAAACATGTGATTGCCTTGGAAGTATGTAATAAGCAATCACCGTATTTAGACACCTTGTAAATACTCTTGGAGCAGTAGAGAGTCCAAAAGGGTAAGGCAGAAAACTTGTACTAAAAACCAAATACAGAAAAACAATAAAATATGGAAATGCTTGTCAATAAGAATGTTATGGTAGGCATCTTTTAAGATAGTAAATGGACAAGAGGTAATGGACCTTAAATGATAACATTTTGAATGATGAAACCTTGACAAAAAGATTGAGAAAGGAGAGGTCTAGCACACGCCTCCAGATTCCATACTTCTTAGGCACCAGAGAAATCCTTGAATAAAACCCTTCACCCATCTTGCAGACATGCAATGGTTTTATGACTCCCTGAGATAACATTTGTTATGGAACTGGAGGGAACAGTGACATTTGGTTTACTGGGTAAGGAGGAATCCCCTGGAAAGGACTGATGGACTCCCATTGCCAAGCATACCCCTGCTGAATGACTTTCAAAACCCATCTGTCTGGTTAGAGTGTTTTAAACCCATTTAATTTTGTTGCTATTTATTGCATGTGTTTGTGCTGGTTGGCACTCAGTTTACCAGAGCTGCACAGAGCTTAACAACTTGCAACTGATTTACTGAATTATCCAAAGCATCCACTGCTTTTTGCTATGAAATAAGTATCATTTTTAATTAATCTGCACTTCTTGTACTGTTTTTTACTGTGTGCTGTTATTTTTGAACTGTACTTTTGCTGTATTTTAATGTTAGCTGAACTTTTAGCCTAGCATAGACTTTGTTCAGTTTTGCTGGACCCAGTCTGTTTTTGCAGTTTCTGAGCACTGAATCCAGCATTCCACCACAAAAGGGGGCCTACCCTGCACACTTGTGAGAGAAGAGTGTAGCTAAAAGCTCTACCTGAGTGGTGATTGTTGGCCCGGGGTCCAGTCTCATGCACTATCATTGGTTAGAGTGTTTTAAATCTGTTTAATTTCGTTGCTATTTATTGCCCGTTTTTTTGCGCTGTGCACTACAGTGCAGTGGGGGTTACCACTGGCTGTTACAGATGTAAAGCTCCAGATAGATATATTTTCCCTTAGTCAACTGCTTGTGTTCCATCTGAGGTTTCTCGCTATTGTGCTTCACAGCCCGGACAGACTCTCAGCTGAACTTCTGAGGTACCTACACAGGTCTCACCCACGAAGCCTCACGCAGTTTAAAACTATTTACTAGTGTTTCAACCATACTTGGTCCTTTGAGTCCTCTCCCAGTTACTGATCACAGTACTATACCTAGTATTATGGATGGACAACTTCACGCTTTTTCTCCAGCCAGCCTGATTGACATGGGTATCTTGAAGCAATGTAACAATTGCCTTATGTACACTGACAACCCATTACTTCTACTTCACACAAATTAAAATATGTGAGAGATACATCTATATTAAAAATTTAGAATCTATGATCTCTTTCACATACCAGCATATCGGATACTAAGCAGGCTGTCAGCTCAAACACTTCACCTCTTGCACCAACCATGCTCACAACACTTAAACCCACATATGTGGAAGTACTCACCAGTAGCCTACCTGAAGAACAGATACCTCCCAAACATAAACATGCTTCACTTAACACAGTACCAGCTGAACACAGTACACATAAAAACACATGCACCAGTGTCTTACCAAATAAGCCCCTAAGGCAAAACACAAAACCTAATGTTTTGATCATAGTGCCTCCATTGTGAGGCATACAGATGTCCCACTCATCAGACTGGATAAGGAAAAAGTCACAGTCAACTGTCTATCAGGTGTCAAGATCTGCCACAACACACATGCACTCAAGTCTCTCAACAACGGGTACTGATATGACTCCATCACAGTCCATGTTGGTGTGAACGACTTGAGATGTACCTCTCTGGAATATATGACTGAGCTCTCTGAGTATGTGTCCCAGGGGGGTATGTCCCTAGCCTTAAACAGCATTCTACCCTCACCTAAGGTGATGCCACAATACTGACAAAAAATGATTAACTTCAATAATTGGCTTAGTTTCTGGTGTCATTCCAAGGGGATCATCCAGCACCTGTCAGCCTGATATGATATGGTTGATAGACCATGATGCTTTACCAGAGATGGTCTTCACCTATCACCTCTTGGCTTTCAGTTACTGGCTAAGGCACTTGTCGCCCCCATAGTGCCTTTTTAAGCAATGTCACAAGAACAAAATTCTCATCGTAAAACTATCCTCATAAAACAACCTCAAGGTTATACTGCTAAATGCTAACAGTCTAAATCTGAAACTTCACTCACTGGAAGCATTCCTCACTTTGAAAGATGCAGACATCTGTGAAGTCACAGAGACCTGGTTCAAGGCCACGAATTGCACCGCGGCCATGTGGGGATATAATGCCTTCCACACATTCAGACCACAAAATGAACATGTAAGAACTGAAGCAGAAGTATCACTATTCATCAAAAAAATACACCTCTAGACTGGTTAAACAGAACAATTCCCTAGAATTACTCCAAGTGCAAATAACTGTAGGAAAGACCCCCCCCCCCCAAGTTGTCAGCTATAAGTCCCTCTCCATGAACCATGATAACCAAACTGCCTACTTGGATCTACTCGAATCGCTCAAAATACAACCAAACACTCTGGTTATGGGTGACTTTACCTACCTATCCATAGATTGGGTAAATTACATATGCATTAACACGCTCACCCAAAGGTTTTTGGACTTTGTTAACCCCAGTGCCTTCGAACAGATAGCTGGCAACCCCACAAGTTGCCCAAACATTCTTGATCTGGTGCTCACCAACACGGGAGATCGGTGCGCCACCACAAGCGTGTGGCCCTCCCTGGTGAAGTCTGATCATAAATCAGTCTTGTTAGAAGTAACAATTACATCAGACTCCCACTCGGGAAAAATTAAGCTAAAAACTTCTCCAAAGCCAACTACAGCCTCTTACAAAAATGGCATTTAATAGCTTCAATGCTCCTGTCCTCATGGACAGCAAGGAAACCTATACTGAGATACACACCAATGCTCTGTGTATATATATATATATATATATATATATATATATATATATATAAATATATATATATATACATATATACACACACACATATATATATATATATATATATATATATATATATATATATATATATATATATATATATATATATATACACACACACACACACACACACACACACACACACACACACACACACACATACCTGACAGGACAAAAGCAAGAATCTCTAGAAAGAACAAGCCTATCTGGTGGACATCTGCCATAAATAGGCTATACAATAAGATGAAGAAAATGATGCCTAACAACATGAAGTTAACGGTCTCAGAAATGGAAACATATGCTTCTTAGTTTGAACAAGCAAATAAGGCATCTGGTAAAGTCCTCTAAAGTTTACTAAGAATCTAAATTGGCATCCCTAGCTAAGGATAACCCTAAGGCATTATTTAGCTACATTCAAAATCTTAAAGGAAATTCCCAGACTTGCACTGAACTTGTGGTGAATGATACCATATATAATGAACCTGCAGAAATAGCCAACCTGCTAGCAGACAGGATCAGTGAAAACGTCTCTCCCCCGTCCCCACCACATACCCCAGAACATTCCTGCCACCTGTTCTTCACCTAGTATCTCTAAAGAGAAAGTGTTAGCCTCTGTCTCCAAGCCCAAAAACACAGCCTCTATGAGGCCTGATAACATCCCAGGCTGCATTCTAAACGGTTTAAAATGAGAATTAGCAACACCATTGAGTACTCTTTTTAACCTCAACCTAAGCACTGGTTTTGTCCCTGCTGAATGGAAAACAGCTACCATCATCCCCTTGCACAAAAGGGGTGCATCCACTGACCCAGGGAACTACAGACCCATAAGCCTAACCAGCCTTACCTACAAGGTCATGGGGAGAATCACCTTATCAACAAAGCTATAGGAGACCTTCAAATGCTTGACCCGACCCAGTTTGGTTTTATTAAAGTGAGATTGTGCCTGTTGAACCTTGTGGACATCATCGATAAAGTCACCAGAGCCATTGATGAAGGCAAATCTGTGCATACAGCCTACCTAGACTTAGCCAAGGTCTTTGACACAATCCTCCACTCAGGCATCTTTGAAAAACTCACCCAGCTGGGGATCAATGCATATATTGTCAGCTGGATTGCAAACTGGCTCACCAAAAGAACACATACAGAGAATAGGGGGTTCCACCTCCAACAACAGACCCATTACCAGTGGTGGTCCACAGGGATCAGTGCTAGGGTCCCTATTATTTGGAATCTACTTATCAGAAAAGCAAACTGGGTGCAGTCATTGAGTCCCCAAATGATGTCAACATTCTTCAAGAAGGACTTACCCAAACCAATAACTGGTACCAAAGTCATGGATTTAAACTCAATGCAAAAAAAAATGCACTATCATCCCCTTTGGCAAAGATGATGTCCCAGCAGATTACCATATTAATAACAACACCCTAAGCTCTAACTCGATGGTGACAGATTTGGGTATGCAGGTTGACAGCAACCTTACCTTTGATCACCATGTCTCTACGGTGGTTAGGAAGGCCTTCTATGTTGCCCATCTCATAAGTAAGAGCATAGCCTCCAAAACAAAAGAGGTTATAATCTCCATGTACTCTTCCTTCATCAGACCATTAATAGTGTACAATGCTCCCTTTGGTATGTACCTTACCAGACACCTTGCAGCAACTGCAGAGACCTCAAAGGTTTCTCACAAAGAAAATTCAGGGTCCTCAGCATATGTCATAAAATCACTGTCATTACAATCTGTATTGTATAGACTACTCAGAGGCAACCTGTGCCTTCCACACACAGCAAACTCTGATTCTGCTTTAATTGAAATGCTGCACATTTGTAAGTCAAATAGTACACAATTCACTCGATCTAGGGATGTTAACCTAGCCCGTGACATCAACAGGACTTGCTGGAGAGACAGATATGTCTCACAGATGTTACATCTCCTCTGGAACAAACTCCCAATTTAAGTTAAACAGAGTCCCTCATTAACCTTATTTAAGCATAACTCTGACAATTGGATGGGAAACCATAAATTCAACCCAGGGGTTTCACCCGTGTCCCTCTTGAATAAGGGCAGTCGGTGCTGATTTAGATGGTCTTGTAAACACAGACCATACCTCTAGGCCCTACAGGGAACAAGGATTGAACTTGGCTAGGTTTGTAAGGGCCCTAGGGCCATTAGCCTAGTAAGCTCCTCCTACGATTCTATGAAACAATCAGGGTACCTGAAGAAAAGTGTAGACTAAGAGAGATGGAGTGATTGCCAGAAGGGGAGCCAGAAGAGGCAAATAGTCATTCTGACATTTTGGAATGTCTTTGACTTTGAGAAGCTTTTGCTTTCTTATTGGAGCTTCCATGCCATTACTTTTTACAATAATGTTTGTTGCATCTTGCTGCACGGGTTGCTTTTTGAAAAAGGGATGTGAAGTGGAAGCAAATGTTTTTTTTTTTTTTTTTTGCCTTAAAAAAGGAAGGTTAGAATATTTGTGTCACCCCTGTATCAACTCTATCCTCTTAAGCAGTTGCAGGACAACAAACAGAACTTCTTTGTCCAGGGGAGAATTCAACATTTTAGTTTTAACATCTTTAGAAAGATTTTGACAATATAACCAAGCAATCTCCTCAGGACAACAGAGAAGCAACAACCCTAGACATGGTATCAGCAGCATCTTAAGAACAATTTAAGGCATGTTTAACTACAAGAGAAGCAGATACAAAAGATGCATTTTCACATCAGAAGAGGGAAGATTAATATTTAACTTTTTCAAGTTATCAAAAGACAGAAGCAACAAATTAGCATGCAAGTCTGGCAGTTTAAAATTCTGAATGTTAAAGTGGCAGAAGACAAACTTTCTTCCCCAATTTGTCAAAGGCTTTCCCATCCTTGACAGAGGAAATGGGTTCAGTACTAGTAAATAGTATAACAGAAGTAGTTTTCAGTGGGGCCTGTAATAGTCAGTAAACATAGTGCCAGTCTGCCAGATAAAAATTTGGTTTTCAGATAAAAAAAACACCCTATCATCCCCAAGAGTATCAAGTCCTACGCCTAACAAACAAATTCTATACAACAACATTAGAAAAAATAAAAAAACAAATTCAAACAGAATATGTTTCCACAACTATAAAGAATAATAAAACCCCCTGGTACAGAATGACAGTCTAAGCAAAATGTTTCCTTAGTGTAAATATTAGTTTCACAGAACAAAACAGTAGTTTTTCTTACAGAAAATACAATAGTAGAAGGATTTCCTCAGAAAAGAACATATCTACTTAACCTTGAAGAATTGCTAGCCCACTGTCAGTTTCGCAAAGCCCGCAGAAGGCAAACGTTGGTAGAAGCTTTTGGTGCTATAAATGTTTTTATAGGGAGTTCTGTTTAAATTTCTTCTAGTTACAGTACGATGTAGGTTCTCATTAGCTTTGATAAGCTGGCTGGTTGGTCATACCCTTGGCAGGATATAACCCAAATAGCTTAAGCTGCTGCAACAGTGATTTAATGCTGTACATCAAAAGCAAAGACACACAACTACACAAACATGGACATGGAAACTAGTTCTTTCATTACATTTATCTATTTCCCTTCTGTCTTTCCTTCCTTCACCCTCACTCTTTATTTTTCCATTAAAAAAATAATAAACTTCTGAAAACTAATAGAACTCCTGGTTTTGGTCCCTGTTACCTGTACCTAGCAGCCCTTGCACAAATTATATTTTTATGTGCAACCTTCAGTTTCTAAGGATGATACAACTACTACTTATTACCAACTACTACCACTATTACTACAACTAATACTACAACTACTACTACAACTACAACTACTACACCTACTACAAATCCATGGAGTTACTCCAGGTCCAGGTTATGGTGGGTAAGACCCCAAGTCAAGTCACAGCCAGTTGCAGATTCCCTTCCATGGGTCATGACACCCCAAAGCCTACTTGACCAAACTGGAGACAATCCAAATTATACCGAACACACTGACTGTGGACGATTTCAATTATCTCACCATCAAATTGGAAACCTACGCTAGCCCTAACTTGCTAGACCAAAAGTTCCTTAACTTTATTAATTAAAATCTCCTGGAACAAATTGTCTATACCCCAAGGGGAACAAACATTCTGGATCTGGTCCTCACCAACATGTCAAACAGATGCACTGCTGCAACTGTCGGACCCTCATTAGTTAAAAAGTACAGTTGTGTCCACTTACCATAAATGTAGATGTTCGAGTGTATTCACTGTTGCAGTCATCACATCTGGATGATCCCTGCCAAGGTAGCCCTCGGCTGGCCAGAATACCAAAGACTCAGTATTTCTGCATTGATTGCTGTCGCTTGAGGACTGACATCAGGTCGTCAGTGGTATAAAGTAAGCCAGCCAACGCCATTACATTAGTTTTTCTTGCCCTAACCTGTCAGGAGCCCCCAAAGTAGGAGGCCAGGTTCTGGTGGAAGAACCCCAACAGCGGAAAATAAATACCAATATGTCCCTTGTAAGGAAAGAACAACAAGGAGGAATGGTAACAAAAGGAGAAAGAGAAAAAAGGGGGTTGGAGGGAGGGAAAAGTACAGTTGTGTACACTTACCATAAATGTAGATGTTCGAGTGTCTTCACTGTTGCAGTCATTACATTTGGGTTATCTGCCTGCAGGGAGCCCTCAGCCGGCCTGAATACCAGAGTCTTGGATTCCTGCATTGGATGCTGTCTCTTCTTCCATGACGTCAGGTTGTCAGGGGTATAAAACATGTAGCCGATGCCATTACATCAGTTTTACTTGCCCCAGATGTCAGGTGCCCCCACAATGGGAAGCAATTATATGTTATGTTACACCTCCATCAAAAAGCAAATACACCAGAAAGCTTAAAGCAAGGAGGAAAGGTAGAGCCAAGATAAGTCAAGTGGATGGAGGGAGGGTAACCAGGACTGCAACAGTGAATACACTCGAACATCTACATTTATGGTAAGTGTACACAACTGTACTGTGTTCTTCATGTTTCACTGTTGCAGTCATTACATTTGGGTTGATTCCCAAAGCTAATGAAGGGAGGAGGAAGTTAGAGAGCATTAGGGCCAGCTATTAAGCCCTGCAAGACTGCAGTGGCAAAACCAGCTCTGGCTTAAGAAAAAATAGGCATGTGGTAATGCTTGGCGAAGGTATGTACAGAGCTCCAGGTAGCAGCTTCTAGTATGTCCCTGGTAGGGACTCCTCTGAGAAAGGCTGTAGAGGTAGATGCAGCCCTGGTGGAATGTGGTCTTATCCCCTGTGGGGTAGGTTTTCCATGTTGCTTATAGCAGAAATGAATGCAATGGGCTATCCACTTAGGAACAGTTTGCTTTGAAATGACCTTACCCTCTGCCCCTGTAGCAAAGCCAACTAGCAGCTGTTCAGATTTTCTGAGAGGCTTAGTCCTGTCCAAATAAAATCTAAGCTGCCTGTGCACGTCCAAAGAGTGCAGTATTCGTTCTCCTTTGTTTTGAGGATTAGGGGAAAAAGGTAGGCAAATGAATGGACTGATTTAGGGCCACACTAGACACCACCTTGGACATAAAGGAAAGATTGGGCCTGAGGGAAACCCTGTCTGCATGGAAGATAATGAAGGGCTCCACTGCCATGAGGGCCTGTAATTCAGACACTCTTCTTGCTGAAGTGATGACTAGAAGGAAGGCTGTTTTCCAAGAAAGGAATTTAAACTCTGCAGTTGCAGCTGGCTCAAATGGAGAAAGAGTGAGCTTTTCCAATAAAAGGTTATGGTCCCAGGCTGGAGTAGGGGCTCACCTGGTGGGTCTTAAATTTTTGGACCCTCTGAGGAATTGCTTTAGCAGAGGGTGAGAGAAGAGGGGTGGTTCAGTATTATAGTGTGCTGAAATGGCAGAGGCATGAATTTTAATAGATGAGAAGGATAGGTCTTTGTGGAGCATTTCTGTTAAATACTGAAGAATATGCGGTAAGCTGGGCACAGTTGAGTCCATCCCGAGTCTGGTTCCAGGAACAGTATCTTTTCCACTTCTCAGCATAGGATTTTCTAGTACTAGGCCTCCTTGCCTCCAGAATGACATCTAGTACCTGCTTACTGAGGGATGTTATTGGAGAGCTCAAGGAATTAGCCAGGCTGCAAGGTTCAGGGTTTGAAGCTGAGGGTGCAGAATCTGGCCCACCTGCTGGGACAGCAGGGAAGGTGTCTGAGGTAGGTGCCATGGTTCCAGCAGTGTCATGCTGTGCAAGAGGGGGTACCAGTGCTGGCATGGCCAGTCTGGTGCAATCAGTATTATCCTTGGCTTGTCCTGTTTGATCTTTAGTAGAACCTTCGAGAGGAGAGGCAGAGGGGGAAAGGCATAAACCGAAAGGGTTTCCCAAGTAAAGGACAGGGCATCCACTTTCCAAGCTTGATTGTAGAAAATCCTTGTGCAGAATATGTCCAATTGGTAGTTCTGAGGGGAGGCAAACAGGTCTATCTCTGGAGTCCCTCATTTGTTTCTCAATAGGTTGAATATTTTTGGTTCCAGTTTCCATTTGTGTGGGTCCATGAGAATTCTGCTTAGGTCATCTGCCAGTGAATTTAGTTTGCCTGGCAGGAATTGAGCTTGTAGGTGCACTTGGTAGCTCAAGGCTGCGTTCCACAGAGCTATGGCTAGTCTGCAAAGAGGGTATGAGTGGGTTCCCCCCTGCTTGTTTATGTACCACATAACTGTGGTGTTGTCTGTCTTTACCGATAATTGTCCTGGAAGAATGTGGTCTTTGAAGGCTGTCAGGGAATTCTGTACAGCTAACATCTCTTTTTGGTTGACATGCAGGTGCATCTGTCTCGGGTTCCATTTGCCCTGAATGCACTGCCCTGCCAAGTGAGCCCCCCATGCATAGTCTGATGCGTCTGTTAGGTTTGGGCGGCAGGGGGTAGAGTGAAGGGGAGCCCCTTGTTGTGGTAGCAGGCCTCTGCCCACCAAAGGAACTATTTTTATACAAGGAATGATATGAATCATTGCTTCCAGGTCCTGAGAATGTTGGCACCATAGGCTTTTTAGATACCATTGTAGTTTCCTCATATGCAGTCTTGCACATGGAATTAGTAGAATGCAAGAGGCCATGAACTCCAGAGCTTGCAGTATTTTCCTTGCAGATAGCTGGGTCTTTGTGGCCAGCAGTTTGAAATAGGCTGTCAAATAAATCTGTTTCTCTGGATTGAAGAAATCCATCTGGGAAGTTGTGATCAAGCTTGCTCCCAGGAATACAATCTGTTGGCAGGGTACTAGGTGAGATTTCTTTTGTTTATGGTGTAACCCAGTGAGGTTACAAGTTTCTTTATGAATGCCAGATGTTTTAATAGCAAGTCCTGGCTTTATGCCTGAATCAGACAATCGTTCAAGTATGGGTATATTTAGATATTTCTCTGCTTGCAAAATGCAATGGCTGGCACTAGACACTTTGTGAATACCCTTGGCACAGTAGATAAGCCAAAGGGAAGTGCAGAGAACTGATAGCGCACGGAGCCTGCCCTGAAGCATAGGTATTTCCTGAAAGATTCCCTTATTGGAATGTGCAGGTAAGCTTCCTTTAAGTCTAAGGTTGCCAACCAGGCATCTTTGCCTAGCATAGGAAGCAGCTGTTGAACTGTTAGCATTTTGAATTTTGGAATTACCAAAAAGGTGTTTAGAATAGAGAGGTCCAGGATAGGATGCCAGGAGCTGTCTTTTCTGGGTACCAGGAAAAGTCTTGAATAAAAACCTTGACCCCTTTCTCTGCTGGGACAGGTTTAATAGCCCTGATACTTAGAAGAGAGAGAACCTGCTGTTGAGCCTCTGCCCAATGGTTTCGGGGTAGGTCTGGCCAACCGTTTGGGGTTGGTAGGGTGTGGAAATGGAATCTATATCCTTGGGAAACTATATTTAAAACCCATTTGTCCTGGGTAATGAGTTTCCAGTTTTTTGCATGCAGGGCGAGCTTTCCTCCTAAGGGAGCAGGCAGGTGAGCAGGGCTTGGAAGGGTTAAGGTTAAGTCATTCTGCCATTATTCTGTAGGGAGAAGTGTTACTACTTCCTGCTTTGGAAGTGGAAGCCCCCCACTGCTTAGGCCTGTGCATAGCCTGAGACTGTAACCTAGGTGGTCTGCTGTTCCTGGGTTTGGACTGAGAAGGCCTGGAAGAGGCTGGAAAGGACCAATTCTTTGAAGGCCAATGCCTACTAAATCTGGGAGGCTGTACTTGTAGGAAATCTTTCACAGTTTGCATAGATTTAGCTTTTTCCTCCATCTTTTTGAGGACTTCTTCTGCTTTGTTGCCAAACAGGCGGTCTTGGTTTAAGGGAGCATCCAGTAATTTACCTTTAACATGATCTGGCAAGTTTTGCTCCTTAAGCCAAGCATGCCTTCTAAGTACAGACTCAGTGACAGCAGCCCTACAAGATGCTTCTAAAAGAATCAAAACCACATTGCAAAGTATATTTACGAACTTGTTCAGCAAAATGCATTAAATCCTCTAATTCTGTCTGTTCAGCACAGTCAGGAATCACCATCATTTTCTGTTTAAGTAGTCCCATAATATGCTGTTGGTACTTTAACATATGAAACTGGCAATTTAATGCCCTAATGGCCAATGTAGCAGAAGTGTATACCTTCTTACCCCATCTGTCCAAGGCTCTAGAATCTCTATCAGAAGGGGGTAGGAGTTTTGGCAGCAGTAGCCTTAATGCCCTTTGGTCCTGGGGAAACGGTTTCTGGATCCGCAGTAGGATTCTTGAAGAGAAACTTGTGAGAGTCAGATACTCTGTAATACCTGTCAGATTTTCTGGGAGTCGGAGGTAAAGTGTCTGGGGCCAGGCTAGATTCCAAGAAAGCATCATCTACAATGTCCAGAACAGGAGGGATAGCTAAAGGACTGTGCTGCGGAAGGAGTAAGAATTCGCTAAGCCTCGTTTTGGAGTCAGAGTAATCCTGGCTTTCCCACCAGAAATGCTCCCAAAGAGTGTGCAAGGTTTCACCAAAAGAAAAATCTTCTGGAGGGGAAGCAGAGGGAATGCAATACTCTGCATCAGAATCCTCATAGGCAGATAACGGCAAATCCTGGTAATCAGAAGAAACAAAAATATCAGAATCCTGATCCGAAGAATCAGAAGGAAAATCAATTCTTGGTCTGTTAGAGGGGGAAGGCTGGCTTCCCCTAATTAAAGTAATAAAGTCTTCAGCCATTCTAAGCATTTGTTTTTTAGGCATAAGGGCCTGGCCATGCAGTTTGGATGTCGGTTTTCTAGGCGTGGGACGAGTTTTAGGCCTGGATGAATAAGATGGCGTTGGTTTAAAATGCAAGTCTGTAGGCTTGAATACAACTTCAGAAGCCGGTGCCTACACAGCAACTCCGGACCCATCCAAGGTAGAGACATCCACAGGTTCCATAGTCGAAGAAGCATTTCGTGGCATACCGGACTCCGAATGGATCTCAGTAGAGGCCTGCAAATCTGAAGTAGCGGGTATCAGGGGCTGCAAAAGCACCTCACTGAGTACAGGTGAACTGGTGACTAGCTTAACGGAAGCATCGTCGGCAGTTTTGGACCTATGCGGTCTGTCTCTGTTTTTATCCTTACGTTTTTTCGGAATATCGGTAGTCGGATGGCTTACCAAAGCCATCGCTGGGCAGTTATACCGAGTATTGAAATAATTAGCTGCAAATATAGACCGACAACGAATAGTTCGGGGGTTGAACAAGGCACAAAACTGACAATGAGGGCCGTCGTGGTCTGGGCCTAAGCAAGGAATGCAGTACGAATGAAAATCTTTATGAGCCATTTGCTTTCCACAGGTAAGACAATTGGTAACTTTTACTGACATCGGTTAACAGCAAAAAAAGGATCCCCAATGGGGTACTTAGCTTTTTTGAAGAGTTCGGTTCTGAAATTCGAACTGCTTCTGCTTCGGGCACCACATGGCAAAAAAGAATGAAGTAATGGCATCGGCTGCATATTTTATACCCCTGACGACCTGACGTCATGGAAGAAGAGATAGCATCCGATGCAGGAATCCAGAACTCTGGTATTCAGGCCGGCTGAGGGCTACCTGCAGGCAGATAACCCAAATGTAATGACTGCAACAGTGAAACACGAAGAACATCCAGGACTGCAACAGTGAATACACTCGAGCATCTACATTTATGGTAAGTGTACACAACTGTACTATGTTCTTTGTGTTTCACTGTTGCAGTCATTACATTTGGGTAGATTACCAAAGCTGAGGAAAAGGGTGGAGGCAGTCGAGGAAACTAGGGGCTGGCTAGGATGCCCTGCAAGACTGCAGAGGCAAACCCTGCCCTAGATTTGGAGAAGAGAGGCAGGTGGTAATGATTGGTAAAATGTGAACAGATGTCCAGATGGCAGCCTTCAGGATGTCCCTGGTGGGGACTCCTCTGAGTAAAGCTGCAGAGGTGGAGGCTGCTCTGGTGGAATGTGTCCTGACCCCCTTGGAGGGAGGCTTACCATGCTGTTTGTAGCAGAAATGGATGCAGTGCGCTATCCATTTAGAAATGGTTTGCTTGGAGATGGCTTTGCCTTCTGCCCCTGTAGCAAAGCTAACCAGCAATTGATCAAACTTTCTGAAGGATTTAGTCCTGTCTAGATAGAATCTGAGCTGTCTGTGCACATCTAGAGGGTGAAGAATCCTTTCCTCCTTGTTCTGGGGATTAGGAAAGAAGGTGGGCAAACAAATGGATTGGTTGAGAGCCACACTGGACACCACCTTGGGCAAAAAGGATGGGTTAGTTCTGAGGGATACCCGGTCTGCATGGAACATGATGAAGGGTTCCACAGCCATGACTGCTTGCAGTTCAGAGACTCTTCTGGCTGAACTAATGGCCAGAAGAAAGGCTGTCTTCCAGTAGAGAAATTTTAGCTCTGCAGAAGGAGCTGCTTCAAAAAAAGTCAGGGTGAGCTTTTCCAAGACAAAGTTAAGGTCCCAAGCTGGTGTTGCTGTCCTTCTGGGGGGCCTCAAGTTGCTAGCCCCTCTGAAGAACTGTTTGATCAAAGGGTGTGAGAAAAGGGGCTGCTCAGTGGGAAAATAAACAGAAATAGCAGAGGCATGAATTTTTATAGAGGAGAAAGAGAGAGCACTGTGTAGTAGGTCAGCTAAGTAATCCAGGATGAGAGGGATGGAGTGCTGTGCTGTATTGGTCCCCTTAGCCTGGATCCAGGTACAGAACCTTTTCCATTTGTCTGCATAAGACTTTCTGGTGCTAGGGCATCTGGCCTCACGGATAACATCCACAGCCTGTTTACTAAGGATGGCGGATTGGTTTGAGGTTAGGGAATAAGCCAAGCTGCCAAACTGAGTGTCTGCAATTGGGGATGCATGAATTCCCCTTCCCTCTGGGTTAGGAGGTTTATAATCTGAGGAAGATGCCATGGAGGCGGCGGGGAAAGGCTGCACAGCAAGGGGTACCAGTGCTGTCGGGGCCAGTCTGGAGCTATAAGAATGGTCCTTGGTTTTTCCTCCCTTATATTGAGCAGTACCCTGGGGATGAGTGGTAGGGGAGGAAAGGCAGAGATTGACCCGGGGAAGGACAGTGCATCCATTTTCCAAGCCATGCAGTGATGCTCCCTGGTGCAGAATTTGCTGAGCTGATAGTTGGTGTGGGAGGCAAAGAGGTCGACCTTCAGGGTTCCCCATTTCTGAGCTATTAGGAAGAAGGTACTTCTGCTGAGCTCATGTGGATCCAAAAGGTTTCTGCTTAATTGGTCTGCCAGGGAGTTGAGAGAGCCTGGTAGGTATTGTGTTAACAGGTGTAGTTGCATGGAAGAGGCTGTAAGCCAAAGGGTCATGGCCAGCCTGCACAGAGGGTAGGAGCGAGTCCCAATCTGCTTGTTGATGTACCACATCACAGTGGTGGTGTCTGTTTTGACCAGGAGAACCCCTGGAGAGAGAAGGGGTTTGAAAGCTATCAAGGCGTGCTGCACAGCCATCATCTCTTTTTGATTGATGTGCAGGGGGATTTGCTGTGGGCTCCATTGGCACTGTATGCACCTGCCGTCCAGGTGTGCACCCCTAGCCTAGTCTGATGTGTCTGTGGTCAGGGTCTGGGCGGCGGGGTGTGGGGAGAAGGGCAGTTCCTTGTTGTGGGAGCATGCTGTTGCCCACCAAAGAAATTCCTTTCTGAGGCAAGGAATTATAGGTAGGAGAGTTTCCAGGTCTTGAGAGTGTTGACACCAAAGGCTCTTTAGGTACCATTGAAGTTTCTTCACATGCAGTCTGGAATATGAAATCAGGAGTATGTAAGATGCCATGAACCCCACAGGTTGCAGGATTTTCCTTGCAGAAAGCTGGGGCCTAGTGGCCAGTTGAGAGAAGTAGGCTGACAGGAAAATTTGTCTCTGGTATAAGGTATGTCATCTGGGATGCTGTGTCCAGACTCGCTCCCAGGAAGATTATCCTTTGGGTGGGCACCTGTTTGAATTTCTCTTCATTGACTGTGTACCCTAGAGAGGTTAGTAGGCTCTTTACAAAGGCCATGTCTTTGAGCAGCTTTTCCTGGCTCTCTGCCTGAATAAGGCAGTGATCTAAGTAGGGGTAAATTTGAATATTTCTTTGTATGCAAAAGGCAATGGCCGGAGCCAGCCATTTTGTGAAAACTCTGGGAGCAGTAGATAAGCCAAAGGGAAGCACAGAGAACTGAAAGTGTTGGGATCCTCCCCTAAAGCGGAGATATTTTCTGCATGATTCCCTGATAGGAATGTAGAGGTAGGCCTCTTTTAGATCCAGGGTGGCTAGCCAAGCATCCTTGGAGAGCATAGGTAGCAGCTGCTGGAGGGTGAGCATTTTGAATTTTGGGATCACCAGGAAGGTGTTTAGAATGAATAGACTGAGAATGGGGCGCCAGGTGCCCTCTTTTCTGGGCACCAGAAAAAGTCTGGAGTAGAAGCCTTGTCCTATCTGTTCTGCAGGAATGTGTTCTACTGCCCTCAAAGAGAGCAGGGAATGGATTTGCTTTTGAGCCTCTGCCCACTGATTTTGGGGTTGGAAGGGTGTGGAAGGAGAATTTGTATCCGAGACACAATGTTCAGAACCCATTGGTCCTTGGTAATGGTGGCCCAAGTGCTTGAGTGAAAGGAGTTTTGCTCCTAGGGGTAAGTGAAGGTGGGCAGAGGGGAGGTCGGGAGGAGGAGGTGAGTCATTGTGAGTTCTTATCATAAGGGGGCGGCTTAGAACTCCCTGCTTTTGAAGTGGAGGTAGTCCACTGCTTAGATCTCTGCATTCCCTGGGGCTGCTGTCTGGGGGGGGTCTGTTTCCACAGGGGTTAGGCTGGGCCTGTTTACTCAGAGCAGGAAAGGACTAGTGCTTGGAGGGAAAATGCCTGCTGAACCTAGGGGGCTGGACCTGTAAGAAATCTTTAACTGTCTGCATAGAGTTTGCTTTTTCTTTTCTTTTTTAAGATCTCTTCTGCCTTAGTGCCAAATAATCTATATTTGTGCAAGGGGGCATCCAACAATTTAGATCTGACATGGTCTGGCAGGGGTTGTTCCTTAAGCCATGTATGTCTTCTAATGACAGATCCAGTGACTGCTGCTCTGCAAGAAGCTTCCAGGGCATCAAAACCACAGTGCAAAGTGTATTTAGTTACTTCACTTGCAGAATGCATTTAGTCTTGTAAATCTTTAGATTCTGCCCAAGTAGAAAAGGGAGACATTTTTTGTTTAAGGAGTTCCAAGGTATGTTGCTGATATTTAAGCATATGGAACTGACAATTTAGTGCCCTGATAGCAAGAGTAGCTGAGGTGTATACTTTTTTACCCCATCTGTCCAATGCTTGGGAATCCATGTCTGAGGGGGTGGGATTCTTAGCAGAGGTTGCTTTAATCCCCTTTTGGCCCTTGAGAAATGACCTCAGGGTTAGCTGTTGGATTTTTAAAAAGATATTTGTGTGAGTCAGGGACCGGTCTGGCTTTCTGGGAGCAGGAGCAGGAGGTAGGGTGTCAGAAGTCAAGCTGGACTAAAGGAAAACATCATCCACCACATCTAGGACTGGGGAGATTGCCAAGGGTCTGTGTTGCAGAAGATCTAGGAATTCCCTGAGTCTCTTTTTAGACTGAGGGTAGTCCTGACTCTCCCACTGGAAATGCTCCCTTAAAGCATGCACGGTTTCCCCAAAGGAAAAATCCTTTGGGGGAGAGGCTGAAGGAATGGATTCTTCTGCATCAGAATCTTCATAACTGGAGAGGGGTTGCATGTCTTCATAGTCAGATGCATCAGATTCATCTGACTCTTGTTCAGACAAAACTACCAGGGAAAGATCTCTTTTGCTTTTTGAGGGGGTAAGCCTGGCTTCTCCTGATCAACATGATAAGGTCTTCCTCCATTTTAAGCATCTGAGACTGAGGCAAGGTAGCAGGCACCTGAGAGTGGGTAATCGATTTCTTGGGTGTGGTTTGAACCCTGGGCCTAAGGAAGTAGGTTGTTTTCAAAAGAAAAGTAGTCGCAAAAGAAGACAACGGTTTGTGTCAAGATTCGGTGTTGCGAAGTACTTCCTCAGAAGCCAGTGCCTGCTCAGTGGCTCCGGACCCATCCAAGGTAGAGACGACCGCAGGATCCTTTGACGTAGAAGAGTTTTGCGGCACACTGGACTCTGAAGGGTCTTGGTAGCGGCCTGCGAATCAACTTAAGCAGGCATCAGGGGCTGCGAAAGCTCCTCACTGAGTACCGGAGGACTGACTACTAGGGTAACAGAAGTGTCGTCGGAAGGTTCGGATCTGTGCGGTCTATCTCTGTCTTTATCTTTACGTTTTTTTCGGAAGATCTGCTGTCGGATGGCTTACCAAAGCCATATCGGAATTCAAGGACTGTAAACGAAAATATCTGGCTACAATAAGGGCCCAACGACGGATAGTTCTGGCGTTAAACAAAGCACAAAAGCGACAATGGATGATGTTGTGGTCTTGGCCTAGACAAGTGATGCAGTAAGAGTGGAAGTCTCAGTGTGGTATTTTCTTTCCACAGGTGAGACAATTATTAACTTTTTCCTGACATCAGTTAGTGCAAGAAAAAAGGATCCCCAGTGGGGTACTTAGCTTTAGAAGACTTCAACTTCAATTCGGTAGACGAAAACTCAGGTAGAGGCCAACCGGCGCTCGTGCGAACTGCTTTTGATTTGGCCTCCATGGCAAGAAAGACTGATGTAATGGTGTTGGCTGCCTTACTTTATACCACTGATGACCTGATGTCAGTCCTCAAGCGAAATATTAAGTCTCTGGTATTCGAGCCAGCCGAGGGCTACCCCGGCAGGCATAACCCAAATGTGATGACTGCAACAGTGAAACACGAAGAACTTCTGACCACAAATCAGTCACCTTCAAGCTGCCACTAGCACCAAAATACACAAAGGGTGAAATCAGACTAAAAAAACTACACCAAGGCAAACTATACCCTCCTAGGTGAATGTATAAATACATTCCAAGCCCTACACCAAGCTGGAAGTGGTAGCTATGCCAAAGCTTACACTAAAGCCCTGTACAATTACTTGCATAAGTGTATAAATTCAGCTGTACCAGAAAGAATCAAAGCTAGCACCCCAAGTAAAAACAAGCTGCCATAGTGGACGTCCAGCATCAACAAACTTTACAATAAATGCAGAAAGCTGCTGTCCAAGAAAACAAAGGCAAGGACCCAACAATGGAAAAGCACCCTCCTCAGCCTCAACAGGCAAGTAAGACAACTTGTCAAATCTTCCAAAGGCTCCTTTGAGAGAAACTAAGCAAGTACAGCCAAGGATAACCATAAGGCTTTTTACAGCTATGTACGAAAGCTAAAGGGTAGGATCCAAACATGTGCAGAACTAGTGGCCAATGGTATCACAAACACTCTGACCCCACAGAGATAGCAAACATGCTAGCGGATAGGTTTGGTGAAAATTTCACTCCCTTATCCCCTCCTAACTTACAGCAAACCTTCCCGCAAACTCCCCACCCCCCACCCTACATATCTGAAGAGCAGGCCCTCAAAGCTTTGTCCAAGGCAAAAAATCACAGCCTCTATCTAACCAGACGACATCCCAGGCTGTCTTCTAAACAGGCTAACACATGAACTAGCATCACCACCAAGTACCCTTTTCAGTCATAGCCTAAGCTTTGTTCTTGCGGAATGAGATCAACAGCGACAGTTATTCCCCTCCATAAGCCTGACCAGCCTCATCTGTAAGGCTATGGAATATATCATCATTACATCATAAAGACATAGGTGACCTCCACACCCTGGATCCTACCCAATTCAGCTTCATGAAGGGCAGATCCTGGCTGTTAAATCTGGTGGACTTCTTTGAAAATGTGACCAAGATTATTGACAAGGGCAAACCTGTGCACACAGCATACATCAACCTGGCAAAGGCTTTCAACACAATCCCACATTCAGGCATTACTGATAAACTTAGCAAACTGAATGTAAACCCCTTTGTTGTAAGATGGGTTGCCAACTGGCTCACAAACCAGACATACTATCAAAGTGGTTGACTCCACATCAACCAGCAGACCTGTTACCAGCGGGGTGCCACAGGAGTCAGTGCTGGGCCCCCTACTGTTTGGTATACACTTCTCAGAAGTTCAGGTCAACATTCTGGGGTTGTGGCTGACCAAGTTTGCAGATGACTGCAAACAAGGTGCAATCACTGAATCCCCAAATTATGTCAGTATACTCCAGGAGGGTCTCACGCAGACCAGTGGCTGGTGTATCAGTCATGATCTCAAACTAAATGCAAAGAAATGCATCATCATTGCCTTCGGCACAAACAATGTCCCCTCATGTTATCAAATCAACAACAATACCCTAAGTACCCATGAAGTGGTAAGGGACCTGGGATCACAAGCTGACTGCGACCTTAACTTTGACCACCATGTGTCTATGGGTCTACTTCACTTTAGTGAAAAACTTATTAGTCGAACACCTTTTTGTCGAACTCTATTTGTTGAAGCCTCAATCCGTCGAACGTTCATTTACGTGTATTATTTTCTAAGAAAAAGGCGTGGCCATCATCAGGAATTTGCCCTTTTCCCCACTGTAGTATGATCTCGAAGTTGGTATATTTAGTTAGGGGGGTGTGGGGGGGACAGTCCCCCCCACCACCACCTGGGTGGATTTTAAATTTTGTGAATTTTGTGACACTCATTAGGTTGGCCAAGCATTTTTTTCCCCTGGGGAAAAAATTTGCTTAAATTAACTTTCAAGGTGTTGATGCTTCAACAAGCAAAGTTCAACAGGAAGGTGTCTGACGAATAAGTTTTTCACTGAAGTGATATAGATCCGTGTCTACTGTAGTACATTTGATTAGTAAAGGCATAGTCTCAAGAGCAAAAGAAGTTATAACCCCCCATACCTGGCACATATCCAGCCCATAATTGAGTATAACGCCCCGTTTGGCATGTACTGTACTAAGCACCTGCAGCAATTAGAGAGACCTCAGAGGTTTCTAACAAAGAAGGTCAAGGGGCTCCAGCATGTGCCTTACACAGACCGACGAAAGTCCCTGTCACTATACTCCATATTGTTTAGATTTCTCAGAGGAGACTTATGCCTGGCCTACAGAGCAATCCAAGACTCAAACTTAATGAACTTGCTGCATATCTGTACATCAAACGGGAATAGGACTACCTGTTCCAGGACCTAAATATGGCCTGTGACTTAAATAGGACATGCTGAAGGGACAGTTTTACCTTCCAGCGACTGCCGTGTCTTTGGAACAGCCTACCAATTCATGTGAAACAGAGCACCTCTGTGGCACTGTTCAACAGCAGCCTGGATGAGTGGATGGTGCACCATAACCTCTTGCCAGGGACAGAGCCCACAACCCTCCTGGACATGGTCCGTCATCACTAAATGCAATCTTGGGTACTTACTAGCATTTCTATGGTATTACATTGGGATGAAACGGCTATGCTTAAAATGACCCCAGGGTCAATACTTAGTAATCTGCTATAATCCTATGAACTACTACTAATGTAACTACTACAACTGCTACTACAATTAATGCTACTACTACTACAATTACAACTATAACTACTACTACTACAATTACTACTACATCTGCTCCTACAAACACTACAACTGCTACTACAATTACTACTACTACAACTACTACTGCTAAAACTACAACTACTGTTACAGCTACTACAACTACTACTACTTCTACAACTGCTACCATTGCTACAACTACTAAAATTACTACTATCACAACAACTAAAACTGTTATTACAACTACTACTATAACCACTACAACTAATACTTACTACTTAACTACTACTACAACAACTAAAATAACTACTACTACAACTGCTACTAGAAATACAACTGCTACTACAAGGAAGGCAACTACCTGCACTAGAAGAAACACAACTGACCAGCTACATAAGATTGGACTAGAAGAGAAAACACAACTAATGTAACTTTTAAATATGCACTGCTCTTTTATGAATGTGACTGTGCTACTCAAAATATATACAGCATTTGATATCATACCATTTCCTTTACTATACAGCATGCAACCTCTAGTTTCTACGAACTAGTCTACAGTATTATGTATTCTGTCTCTCAAAGGAACTGATACAAGCTGGGTTGTTCCATCTTTCTCTGTAAATCTTACTAAATCAGTGACTCCTGTAATATTACACTTACATAAAAGGGATTCCTGTTGACAGACTTGACACCATTTCAAAGAAAATATTTTACTGAAATCACTTTTTGTGAATGTCAAAATAATTTTTTTGCAGTGGGCAAGCCCCCCTGTACCCCCATGTGGGGGCACCCCCCCAGACTCCCTGAACTTAAATATACCTACTCAGAACTCATAAAACAATTTAGAAAGTGGAATTCTACACTACCTCTGAAAGTGTTTTCGGTGAAACATTTTCGCCCAAACTGCATTCATTTAAAGTGGTATCAATAGAATGACATTTTCCCCCATATAAGTATGCACTTTAATATAAAGATACAAAAACACATCTATCACTCATTCAGGCTATCCTTGTCCTTCTTGTAAATCCCTCATACTCTTTTCCAGGCTATATATTTTGTTTATTGTTCACCAACTTCATTACGCTGCCACTTAAACATGATTACGAAAGCACTAAATAGAGTGGAAAACATACATTGTTCATTCCACACACTGGTGGCAAAACTCAGTACAACACAGCAGAAAAAACAAAATATCGTATTAAAGTGATTAGAAAAATCAAGTCAGCCAGCATGCATTAGCAGATAAATAATGATAACATTGCTTTTTCAGATGACCTAAGTTCAATTAGCAACCGAGGCAGTAGAGGAGCTGGAGGGACAGTGTTTTTCTGTTGGCTCAAACACTCTAGAAGGGAGAGTGTGGCTTCTGCCTGTGACCGGACATGCTCACATGATGGGGGTAGTGCTGTAATTGAGCAGAAGACTGCAATTTAAAAAAAAAATGGCATAAAAGGGGGAGGGGCTGGAGCTAACACTACATATAATGATGAGAATGGCATTAATAACTGCCCAATTAAGGCATACAAAAAAAAAATCCTCTGGCGTACAGGATAATGTTAGTGACACTGCAGGTGGCTCTGATCCAATTTACCTTCCTTCTCAACCTGCAAAAGGAGCAGTCCCTCTCCAAGGGAGATAGTACAGTGGACACTAAGTTAAAAACTAGTGCAATGAGACCTACAGCAGTTGATAATCAGCCTGAGGGCAAGTAAAGTAAGTCAAAACATTTTATGAAAAAAATCAGTTTTTCTTATAATTCTGAGAAGGACTTTGTTGATAAAGGAATAAGCCAAGGCCATAGTTTTAATCATCATTTCTGACCCTATGCACCAAGCAGCAATCAAATGAAATCAAAATAAAGCTATTTTCCAAAGACTGTTTTAAGGCATCACCATGGTAGGGCTGTTTTCTTTAGAAAGAAAGCATATTATAGCTTTCCTGTGGTGCTAAAGTATCTACTATGAAAAACACATTCTGATTTGCAACATACTATTTAAATTATAACAAATATTCCGATTAAGAAAGTTCCTAACAGTTATGGATAAGATTAAGCCATTCTCCTGACAGCCTGTACATGTTTTGCTAGCTCATTGTTCTTTTTGTTAACACAGAGGAACATAGCAACAACACTAGGCAAGTGATCACAAAGACCACAAGATGCCTAATCATTTACACCTCTAAGTATACACATTTAAAAGTTCGGGCTTCACTTTTCAAGCACACTGATTAATCCAGTGACAAGTAAAGCACTAAGTACTGTACATGCTGCATGACTATTAATGCCTGTGCAGGTGTAGATTATGATTTTTTCACATTTCGGATGTGTACAACTCTGTAACAGATGTAAAATGAAAAAGTGTAGTGCTGCAACAGAAGCATGTTTTACAATTACTGGTGTAAAAATAAATAGTAAGCATATGTGCATACACAGTCTCTTAGATGCACTGACAAGCATACTAATACAATTTTACTCGTCTTTTCACGTAAACATACACTCTTCTGCTTGTCAAGCTACTGTCTTTGCAGACACAGCATTAAGCTGCATCAGAAATGGCCCACCTATAGTTACTGCTACATCTCTCTGGTGATTACCCAAGCCCTCCTACTTTGCACTCTCCTGTTATCTGAACTTTTAACTCTGATGTCCTTGATGGACCTTTAAGTGCCTTTAACTTGCAAAACATTTTAATCAAGCTGAAACCTTGAAAAACAACATATTTCATGTTTTCTGGATAAATGGGGCCTAACTAAATATTTATTTTCCTTTTATGCATACAAACTTGCTGTTTACTTTCATTAACTATACAGGGTGGTGGTACAGCAATATGATATAAAAATCATCCAACTTTCTTCAGATGCTGGGTGGGACTCCTACAACCGCCTTCATACTGAAGTGGGAAAAAAAGCAACCACTATCTACTTCTTAACCCCACAAATTAAAGTGGAACTTCATCCTGACATAGTCTATATTTCATCAGCATGCAATGATTCAAATGCACACAATTGTTAAGATTAATCCCTATCTTATGACCTGAAATGACACCCACTGTACTTTCAAAATGTGTGGAATTAATGTGGGAATAATACATGCAGAATAATGTTCACAGAAAGCAGAACTTGAGCAATTTATGTAATGCTGGACTGAATGATAACTATTAAAGAAGCACCCCACTCACTTCACACAGACCTACTAAACACCTCCAAAACCCACACATAGTAACATCAAGACATATATGGAAGCTCTGAATAAAAATCTAAATCTGCCTAGGCAACAGAGACCCCCAAAGCAGATGCACAAGCATCCTCCTCCCACCAACACATCCCAAACAACACACAGCCCATAAACTCGGTGTGCCACACAACCACAGCCCATAAGGCAAAACAACATACCCAACACACTAGTGATAGGTGACTCTATAGTCAGGCACACCAACGTCCCACTCACCAGGCTGGACAAAGAGAAAGTTACTGTCAGCTGCTTGTCGGGTGCCAGAATCCGACACATAACGCATGCACTCAGGTCACTGCAAGGCAAGTACAAATATGACTCTGTCATTGTCCATGTTGATGTAAATGACCTGAGACGTACCTCCCTGGACTACATGAAAAGAGACACGGAAGAGCTCTCCGATCTTGTAGCCCAGAAGGTATGACCCTAGCCCTGAGTAACATTCTGCCTTCACCAAGAATGAAACCACAGTACAAGGATAAGATGATCAACTTCAACAACTGGCTAAGCTTCTGGTGTCATTCAAAGGGGATCCAGTATCTGTCTGCCTGGGATGACATGCTTGACAGGCCACGATGCTTCGCCAAGGTGGCTTGCACCTGTCAACCCTGGGATTCAGGATATTGGCCAAGGCTCTTGCCACCCCCATAGTGCCTTTTTTAGTCAAGGCTCAAAAGACAAACCCACCACCGTAAGAACTACAGTTGACAATAAACTGAGGGCAATGCTGCTCAATGCTAGGAGTCTAAACCTCAAAATGCACTCACTTGAGGCACTCCTCAAAATGGAGAACATAGATATCTGTGCAGTGACTGAGATCTGGTTCAAGGCTCCTGAGAGCACCCCAGCACTACCAGGCTATAATTGATACCACACGTTTCAGTCACAAAACCCGGACCGAAACACTAAGGGCAGAGGTGTGTCCATATTCATTAAGGACATTCACACCTCCAGGCTAGTTGCACAACACGATGCCTCTGAGATCATCCAAGTGCAACTAACCCTGGGAAAAAATGCATTCCAAATTGTAGCTTATTATAGAGCCCCCACCATGACCAAGGACCCACACTCCTCACTCCTGGAGACATTAGAAAAAATGACGGTCCAACCAAATACCATAATAATGGGCGATTTCAACTACCCTAACATAAACTGGGAAAACTACTCTTGTACTAATCCTCTTGCTCAACGATTCCTGGAATTTATAAACTCTAATGCCCTGGATCAATTTGTCAACACCCCACAAGGGGCAACAATATTCTGGACCTGGTCATTACCAACATGCGTGACCGGTGCTCAATGCCCGAGATCAACTCCTCGCTTGTTAGATAAGACCATAAACTAATCACCCTAGATATCCACATCCCGACCCCATCTCCACACAAGGAAGCCATCATAAAAAATGTTTCCAAAGCGAACTTCACGCTACTCAAAACTGAGGTGGCTAACTTCGCAACACCCCTGCAGATGGATAATACAGTCACGACTGCTAAATCCTACACAAATGCGCTCTGCAAGCACCTGCATGAGTGCATGGATCATGCTATCCCCAACAAAACCAAGATGCCATCCTCCAAAAAAAAGGAAGCCAATCTGGTGGTCCCCTGCCATTAACAAACTCTACAACAGAAGGAAGAAACTGCTGCAAAAGAGAGTAAAAACCCAGGAATGGAGGAATTCACTGACGGGCCTCAGTAAGAAGCTAAGATCCCTCATAAAATCCTCCAAAGCAAATTTTGAAAGAAAAATTGCCATGGATTCCAAAGACAACCACAAGGCATTCTTTAGCTATGTCAAGACCTTCCATGGCAACACCCAGATCTGCACTGAGCTACAACAGAACGGCACAAAATACACAGAGCCATCTGATATTGCCAACATCTTGGCAGATAGGTTCAGTGCAAACTTTACTCCACTCTCACCCCCCAAAGGGACTATAACTATACTAAATGATTGTAGAGCCCCGTTAATCACAAACACGCAGGTAAAAATGGCACTCTCTAAAGCCAAAAACACAGCATCCATGGGACCAGACAACATCCCAGGCTGCGTCTTACACGAACTCCAAAATGAACTAGCCTCCCACCTAAACTCCATGTTCAATCACAGCCTCACCACAGGCTATGTGCCCACTGAATGGCACACAGCAACGGTTATCCCACTCCACAAAGGAGGAGCCACCACAGACCCAGTGAACTATCGACCTATTAGCCTGACAAGCCTGGTCTGCAAGGCCACGGAGCGTATCATCATGGATCTCATAAACAAAGACATTGGTAACCTTCAAACTTTGGATGCTACCCAATTCGGATTTGTAAAGGGTAGATCATGCCTCCTAAACCTGGTAGACTTCTTTGAAACAGTTACCAAGGCCATAGATGAGGGCAAGGTGATGCACACAGCCTACCTGGACCTCCCTAAAGCCTTTGACACTATCCCCCATTCAGGAATCATAGATAAACTCAACAACCTTAACATAAACCCTTACATCATGAGATGGGTGGCCAACTGGCTCATGGACAGAAACCACATGGTGAGAGGTGCAGACTCCAGATCTGACTCCAAACCAGTGACAAGTGGAGTGCCCCAGGGTTCAGTCTTGGGACCTCACCTGTTCGGCATATATTTTTCCGAAGTGCAAGCGGACACTGAGGGTCTATGGCTAACCAAGTTTGCAGATTACTTCAAACTGGGTGCCATAATCGATTCCCTTGCCGACGTAGACATCCTGCAAAAGGGCCTCAGCGAGACAGACACCTGGTGCCAAAAACATGGCCTCAAGCTAAATGCCAAAATATGCATTGTCATCCCCTTTGGTAAAAACATGATACCCATGAATTACCAAATAGGAGGAAGTTCACTTAACACAGAAAGTGTGATAAGAGACCTTTGGACCGAAGTGGACAGTAACCTCTCCTTTGATAATCACATTGCCACAGTGGTCAGAAAATCTTTCTTCATGGCCCACCTAATCACAAAAGGGTTCGCATTTAGAAAAAAGGAAGTTACTGTCCCCCTCTATTCATCACTTATCAGACCCCTCATTGAGTACAATGCCCCGTTTGGGATGTACCTCACAAGACACCTACAGCAACTGGAGAGGCCCCAAAAGTACCTCACCAAGAGGATTGCTGGCATTAAACAGTTGCCCTATGCCGACCGGCTCAAAAAACTCCAACTCTACTCTGTAGCATACCGCTTACTCCGAGGAGACCTCTGTCTGACATATAAAGTTATGTCAAACCCGGAATTGATGGACATGCTCCACTTAAAGAAATCCCAATCTACCCGAGCTACATGCTCTAGGGACCTAAACCTCACCACAACAATAAAAAGGACATGCTGGAGGGATAGATTATTGTCCCAGAGACTTCCCATGCTCTGGAACAAAATTCCCATCTACATCAAGCAGAGCTCATCATTAGCACTCTTCAAGAAAAACCTTGACACGTGGATGGGTAATAGGAAATTCACCCCTGGGATCACGTCTGGGGCTCTGCTCGATAGACTGGCAGGAATTTAACACTACATGGGTGGCGAAAGACAAGACACTATTGGCTAGGCTCGCTTTGGCCCTCGGGCTATATATATATATATATATATATATATATATATATATATATATATATATATATGTGTGTGTGTGTGTGTGTGTATATGTGTGTGTAAATCACTATATTCAAAATGAAACAGATCCCAAAACGCAAAACATCAAGCAACATTACCTGAATGCAGAATTACCTGACAACATAAAATGCTGACACTCAAAACTGCAACTACTTAAATACTTCCATATAAGCCAAAACCAAACCCACTACAAATACAGAAATAAGAGTTTTTTTTGCCTGGAAGGGCAATCCCTCCTTCAAACTTATATCTACTAACTCCATGGTTGCACAAGCACAAAAAAGGGAGAAATCTCTCCAAACAAAGAAATCACTGTCAGCCCACAATAAAAAAAAATTACACTGGCAGTAACTTCCTATGCAGAACTCTTAATGTAATCCCAAATGACCCTTGACATCTTCAGAATTACCCTCTTTCTCTTACACACATTAAAGCAACAGAAAGTACAAATATAGTCTTTCTAAACATACCAAACTCATGCAATCAAAAACATTTTCTCTGTACATAAAACTGTGTACACAAGCAGCACTTACCACATAATAATGTAGACTTGAGTATTCCACCAAATTTGTATTCTGTGTGTTGTGCATTGTGTTTACAGCTACAATTCAGGAATGTTGTTCAATATGAGCATTCAGTATTATGAACTAAACACACACACACACACATATACATGCTTTTTGATCAGCACAACAGCCTTACTTTCACCAATGTTTCATTCAGATACCTAGGAATCTGGCTCGATCGATCCTTTTAACTTTCTGGGCCAGAGTCAAAAACATAGATTATATCTCTCAACCTCTTAGAGCAAGAAACCTGGACAAAGCCATACATAAGGGAGGGGGGACAAAGGACTAAAAATAGGGACAATTTTTAAATAATGCTTTTACAAACTTAGAAAGTTGATGGAAGGTTTTGCATTAAACATGAATTTTCTGAAGGGTATGAAGTCTGAAACTCGCATGTATGTAATTATTTTCCAACTTCAATCCTCCATGATTTGCTAATGATTTGCCAGAAATCCACAATTCTATGAAAAACAAACCAAAAATATAAGGCAAAAATCTGGACATTCTACAAAAATCTGGACTGTTGAGAAGTATGACATAGATCTAAAATTGACTACCTCCTTTTCTGGGCTCAGAAAATGCCTCAGATCCTTTTATCACCAGCTAAGGTAGCCATTGAGAAAGGTATTCTGCTCATACAACTTGAGTACAGCTAACCCTTGTTTGCCACCTCTACTAACAAAAACATATCAACACTACAGACCTTCCCTAATAAAATATGCCACTTCCCTCACCTTGAACACCACTGCCTTACTTTATCCAAGGCAAACTGGCTCACAGCACAAGCCAGATCAGAGCACTCCCAACTATTCAAATTATTCTACCAAGATGCCCCTTTCTCCAACTGCAATGAAATTTATCACTATTACCCCATCCTACAACCTCAGAAGTCGAGGTACAATAGACCCCATTCGCCAAACCCCATTTACTGAATTACCTAGCAGTGTCTCTAGTTGCTCTATACTGATCCAAAAGTATAGCAATCCCTTCCTCACTACCTCACAGAACATACTAACTATGCTATGTTAAGTCCCCAACTAAGCAACATCTTTTTGGGTAATACAAATATAAATTCCAGAATGCAAAACATATCACTTAATGAACACAACGTTGCACTAGATTAATTCCCTCACACCTCACCCCATTTATATTGCTACTCTATTGATTACCACTGTGGTTTAGCTTCTCATAATATGCATAGTTTTTCTTTCTACCTGCTCACTGTCATCTGAAAACATTTACCTTTCTCAGTCCCTCTGACTCCTTGGACTCTGTGTCATTACCATTACTTACTTCTTGCTATGTCCTCTAAACACATATGCTACTCCCTACAAGACTAAACCTGCTTCTCACCTCTTGCTACTGCCCTAATTCCACTTTTCCACTTGTAAAACATAAATCCCTGCATGGTTTAAAGTTTGTGCATAGTACCTCTCTTTTTTTGCGACTAGTTTGCATTACCTTTGTGTTCTGTTAGTAGTAATTATTGCAGTTGTGTTGCTACTACAATGAATATAACCTGGGTTGAGTTAACAAATGGTTATGCTACAATCTGTGCTCTATCCTGGTAGCCAAAATCTAAATAAAAATAAAATAAATAAAATTCAGTGTATTGCATCAGAAAATAACGATTACTATAATCTGCTGCTCTTTCCACAGACATATACTGGGTGTTCATACTGCAGATTTTGCCAGTTTGTTACACAGACTCCATCAGGAAACCTATTTGCAATTTCCAAAGTTTTACCTCTATGATACTTTTATTTTATTTATTTATTTATAATAAAATAAATATAATAAATAAATAAATGTCTTTTCAAGGTCTGTAGCTTGGAAATTACATCCTAACAGCCTGTAGGTCAGGGTTTGACATTATCAGTCTCTCATTTGCCTATTGTATGATGCTGAGCAAATCACTAAGTTAAGTAACTTAGTGGTCTGGGATTTACTTCTCAAAAATGGCACTCATTGCTGGTGGATATACTACAGTAACAAAAAAGGATTACTTGGTCAAGGTCTCTGAAAGGAATCTGTATATTTTTGACAGGGTATTTTGCTAAGTTTTTAACTTAGAAGTTCCTCAATGCCAGAACTTTCTGCAGACTTCCATTATACATATGTTAAATGTTTCATTTTATTATATGGATTATGTAGGGGGTAGAAAGCAGTCTTTCATCATGCATTCTAGTGAGACAGATGCTGCCACCCTTTTTGGTTTTTACACAGCAATATTGTTTTTATATGTTCACAGGTAAGTACTAGGCAATTGGTCCGCAGACTACTTCAAGCCTAGGCAAAAAACAGCTTATCAATGTCAGTAGTCTTGAAAGGTTAAATTTGCAGAAAGGAAGTAGTGATTTGCACTGAAAAACTGTACCCTAGACAGCCTGTTTTCTTCTAAAAGAAAATGAGTAATGTTACTGAAGTACACACAAACACACACAGAAATGACTGACTCTTGTACTGATCTTGGTTAATGCAAAGTACGCTGCACAATGGATAGCTTAGGATGTGATGAATAAATGGTAGACTACAACTGTACTCTCATTGTGTGGTATGGGCAGAGGGCCAAAGACCTGAAAACACACAGTACAAAATAAACAGAAGCCCCTAACTAACTATGCTGAACACATGACTCAAACTGTCATTAGTGAGAGCCACAGTAACTTTGTACTCTGGCAGATGATAGGACTACTTTGCTTATAAAAGAAAAAGCAAGAGCAGATCTGGCCTTCTGTCTCACATTACCAAACCCTTGCTATGACCTACTGCAAACTTTATCAAAACACAGGGAACTTTATCTCAAAGTGTTTTACTAATTTATCTGTACTGAGGCCAATAAGAGATAGAGAGAGATTTCCTGTAGCTC